>NW_024340699.1:11402951-11586016 GCF_902729225.1 Pteropus medius | reverse complement strand
TCTGTGTGTCTGTGTGTGTGTCTGTGTGTGTGTGTCTGTGTGCCTGCAAGTTATTCGATTCTTATGCTGGATTCATTCAGTGGAAGCAGGTGTTCAGAGCCAGAAATGGCAGTGAGAGTATAACCCCCATCTCCCACAAAGAAACTTAGTGACATTTTAGGGAGAACATCAAGCTTCCTAAATTTCATAAAATGGGAGATATGGGACAAGCTGACTGCAGCTGACACTGGGTTGACAAAAGCATCATTTTGGGACCATGGAGAAGGTGCATTCGAAGAGGAAAAGCTGGAAGCAACAGTCCTGGGGGAGATGGAGGGACACAGTAGGGCAGGTGATAGCAATGGCAATTGCTTCTAAGAAGCAAGTCCCAAGGTGGCTCTTGGGGTTTCTGAATGCTGAGAAGTCCCTGAAGTCGGCCTGCCCTTCCTTCGTTGGTGGAGCCAGCCAGTGGCAGAATCCCGACACCCACCGAGTACTGGACATTCATGAGTGTCTTGATCGCCAATGAATGACGAATCCATTCAAAAACAAAAACATGCCAGAAGGTCTCTGGGGAGTGTCGGGGAATAAAGACCAGGCAACTCAGCCCTTGTGCTCTGATCACCAGACACCTGAGCTGGTCGCTGACTGGAGGAAAATTCCTCTAAAATTTTGGGGGCTGTGACTCTCTCCTCAGCAAGGAAGATTAGCTTCAGAAAAGTTCATTTTGAATAGATGTTGAGTGCGTCATTTTTCTTTAATGCAGCTAGCTAAACTGATTTCAGGAAATGAAATATTCCACCCTTCCTGGGCCAGGCACTATTCTAAGTCCTGGGGAATGAAACAAGCAAAATTCCCTCCCCTTCCAGAATTTAGATTTCTGGTCAGAGGAGACTCTCCCCGCACCCCCCCCCAAATAAACAAGCACTCTCTATATAGAATGCTGGTTCTTCCCGTTTGTTTTGCTACATTGAACAGCGCTCTGCCAACATCTGGGAGCTAAACATGGTGCATGTACATCCTTTATTACATAATTCGCATAATAGTCACAAGGAGATTTGGTCCAGACATGTGCCAGTCAATCGACAAGAGGCCAAATTCTGGGGACCTGTTGCCCTAGTGTTTCTCATTCTGGCATCTGAGGGGATTGGAGATGGAAGCCTCGGAGGTGACACGTCCAAAGATCAGTCAGTTGACAAATAAGACCCAGGCGCGGCAGTGCACGGGCTGAGGTGGTGTGCCTCTGTCACCTGACTGTAAGACTCTTTGTCCTATGCCCCAGACCACGCTGGAGGCCGGCGGGGAGATACGCATATGTCTCACGGTGAAGTTGTTTTTCAGTGGACAGGGCTTGATAGGTGACAAAGCACTTTCACATTCGTTATCTCACCCCATATTCCCCAGAGAGCTGCTAGATTTAGCAAATAACGTTACAGGTCACTCAGTCAAATTTGAACACAATATTTGGAATGTATTTATACTAAAACAAAAACAAAAACAAAAAACAGAAAAACCCCAGCTTTTTTTTTTTTTCTAAAATTTAAATTTAACTGGGTATCTTAGTCCATTTGGGCTACGAGAACAAAATACCATCGATGGGGTGGCTTATATACATCTCATAGATGAGAGATTGATTTCTCACAGTTCTGGAGGCTGAGGAGGCCAAGATCAAGGTGCCAGCAGATCTGGTGTCTGGTGAGGACACTCCTCCTGGTTCATGGATGGTTGTCTGTGGGCTGTGTCCTCACGGGGTAGAAGCGGGGAGAGAGCTCCCTGGGGTCTCATTTATGAGGCACTAATCCCATCACGGCTTGTGCACCCCCCAACGGCCCCTCCTAATACATTGCATTGGGTGTTAGGATTTAACATACAAATTTGGGGGGACAGAAACAGTCCGCAGCACCGCGCAGTCTATATTTGGTCTGGCAACCCTCCCTACAGCCCCCAGGCAATATGTGTGTCCCCGTTTGATCCTCGAGGTCCAGAAAGTAAATCGCCTAAAGTCAGTAGACCAAGGGGGTGACAGGGTGACAGAACTGGGCTCTGCTCTTTTACCAATCCCTGGGGCCCCCCTGGGTGGCATCTTCAAGGCATCGAGGATGCTCTGGGTGGAGTGTGCGGATCTCGGGGCTGGGAGGGAGGGACAGTGTAAGGGGATGCCGTGCAGGGACCAACCACGACAGTAGTAGACCCCGCTGTCTGCTGACTTCGTATTGGAGGCCGGAGGGGGGAGGGGTTCTGCTCTGAGTTGCGACACGTTTTCGGTTTGAGCTCCACTGCACACAGGGGGGCCTCAGCACCCCCACCGACAAGGCTGGCAATGCGGGAAGCCACCTGGAGCTGCGTGCTGAGTCACAGGGCCCGGAGAAAAACAAGAACATCATGAAGCTGCGAGGGGGTGGGGAGCAGCCTCCAGGAAATAGAAACTGCTCCCTTTGAGGCGTCTGACAGACAGTCCAAGATCACCACGTCGTTGCTATTCAGTCCCCAGGAAGCGGACGCGGGACTCAGAGCTCTGTTCCCTGAGCATGTCAGTCAACTGGGTGGCGGAGCGAGGTCCCTGTATGTGTTGTGGTTTTCGTTTTGTTTTGCTTTATATCCTGGCTTGTCCTCTTCCCGTCTACCCGACACTCTTTGGGCCGTTTACTTAAACTTCCTGGCCCTGTTTCCTCTTCAGCGATAATAATCCTGATTCGACTGAGATCGTGTGAAGGTTTAAATGAAATTGCAGTTTGAAAAAGGATCCTGCATAGGTCTGACACACAGTAGGTGCTCAACCCATAGTGGGTCTTAGAATCAAAACGGCAAAAACACATCTTTGTGTCAGGTTGGGGAGGGGGTTAAATGAGATAACACATCGTCACACTCAAGAACACACTAGACCAGGCTATAAGTTGGGGTTCAACCAGTGACAGATTCCTTTCCCCTTCTGCCATGAGACCCCGGGCTGATGGCTCTGGTCCCCCTCGGTGCCAGTTAGTAAGGCTAACTACACACAAAATGAACGCTTATATGACATCTGTCTATGCTGTTCCACAATTGCTTTCTTGTAACCTTGTGCGTGTTGCCGGCTCAGCCCCTGTGGAGGTACAGAAGAAAGAGAATGGACAGAAACATGCCTATCTTTCTGTCATTTTTCGCAATCGATCTGTGCCACGTGCTAAGCGAAGCACATTACACCTCTCAAATTCTCAGAGCCCCTGCTTCAGGTCGGGATGATTATCATCCCATTTCGCGGGGGAGAAAACTGAGGCTCAGAAAGATGAAACGCGTCGTCCAAGTACACGAAGCTGGTAGGCTGAGTCCCAGGCCTGGTTCTTCCGAAGGGGCCGACGGTCAGACTGTGGGTGGCTCCCAGAGGGAGAAAAACCCTCAGCTGGAGGTCCCATCTTATTCAGGCACAAAGGCGTATAAACGGCGCAGGGCAGTGAGATGCTTAAGGGCCAGAGGGGTGGCTGGTGATCACAGCTCCAGCAGTTCTGGCCTGGGAGGGGCCCTCTGAGGGGCCTCCTAGGAGGTGGGGGCTGGGGAGAGTCGGGAGCAAGCGTAGGTCTTAGGAAAGGCGATGGAGGCGGGCATAGAGAAGGCAGGTGAGCGAAGACGCAGAGGGGGGCTTGGCCAGGTACGGGCAGGGTTCGGTGAGGGGCCAGCCGGCTGAGCCTGAGTTGTGTTTGGCAGAGCCAAGGGAGGACGATCCAGCTGGCACAGTCCGGCCGGATCGGGCCGTCATTCGTTTCCAGAATGGTGATGTCCTCGGCCTGGCTGCAGTGACTTCCAGCTTTGGTGCATCACCACTGAGACGATGTCTGCCTACCATGTGGTAGGCCCGGTCAGCAGTGCTCAGAGGCACAAGGAAGTTTCTGCAGAGCCCGTGGACATGACGTGTCCTGCCCAGTGGCCTTGATTTTAGCTTCCCTGGGTAAGAAGATAATGACACTCCCTTTGCCCTCAGAGGCTTCCACTAAGAAAGCCACACGCTCAGGGTCCTTAACACAAACTCAGAGATGGGAGAACTCTTCACGTCAGTCTGACGAAATCTATCAAGATCTATCAAGAGGATTCAAACTGTGCACACCCTTTGATTCTACAATTTCACGGCAAGGATTAATCCTAGGCTCCTGGTCACCGAGGCAGGCAACACTGAGTGTGTGTACGAGGGTGGTAGCTGTCATGTCACTTACAAACACGAGAATCGGACACACTCCGGCTAGTCAATAACAGGGGCTTGGTTAGAAACGATGCTACGTCCTTACAATGGGATACTACACTGCTACTAAAAGTCATCATGGTCACACCACATTAAAAAAAAAAAATCAAGCTGCAAAACATTCATATAGTAGGATCGCGGCTTGAAAGTACAATATTCTAATTCATCCACTTATTACGCAGTTCATGTGCTGTGTGCCAGGTGATATTCTGGGCACTGGGGCTTTGCAGGAAAATGATTCCAGTGAATTTTCTGGGGGAAGTCAGGCAATGAACATACAGACTTGGGAATAAACAAGATAGGTTCCAAGAGCATTATAACCCCATGAAGGAAATACGAGATGGGCTAGTACAGAGTGAAGGGAGGGTTATCTGAGGAGGTGACATTTTGCATGTGACCTTTGTGTTGAAAAATATTCAACCCTGAGGATCCAGGAAAGAGCATTTCGGGCAGAGAGACAAAGGCTTTGAGGAGTGACGGGACTGGAGCATCAGAAAAAAATTGAGAGAGAGAAATAGCGTCTAGGAGAGAAGGAGCAGAAGAGAGGCAGGCACGGGCCAGATAACGTGGAGACTGGAAGCCAAGGTCAGGTTATAAAGAGTTTGGATGTTACTCTAAGTCCGATGGGAAGCTACCGGATTCTAAGCCAGGTGATGCTTATATCTATGGACCCAGAAGGACATACATCAACAGGTTAATCAAGACCATCGCTGGATGGCGGGGTAATGAACAATATTTGCTTGTTTCTGTGTGCTTCTCTGTAACTCTCAAACTTGTGTAATTAGAAACAAACAATAATTTCTCTTTTAAAAACCTCACCAAGAGCAACGTGAACAAACGGCTACTGTCCATGTTGAGTTCCAGTGTGCAAAGTCTCCTGCCTACACGATCTCACTGAATTTTGGCAATAACCCTGTGAGTTAAGTCAGACCATTTAAATCGGCGCCATTTCGCAGGTGGTAAAGGTGCAAAGAATCGAGAAGGTGCAAAGAATCAAGATTCTACAGCCCTTGCTCAGGTTTCTGATTTTGCCAACACAGCTGGGCCTAGGGGGGTGTCTGCCTTAGTGTACCCAGAAATCCAGAGGCCCCCGTAGGAGTCTGGGGGATGACTCCCCGCTCGGGGGGCGGGGGCAGGGACGGACCTACAGGCCCCAACTGCAGAGGGCAAGTGCAAGAACATGCCTGTGGAAGGAGAGGGGTCTTTCCCACCTGGCGGATGGTGCTCAAGACGCATTTGCTGAATAAATGAAATCGCTTGCTTTTGAGAAAATGCCACTCTTGGGGGGTGGTTTAGCTGAGCTCACAATTTAGTAGTTACGCAATCTTAGCCTGATTATTTTCCCTTTCATGGCTGGCATCCTCTGAAAAATGGAGACCGGGTCTGTGCTCACCCACCTCCTCGAAGCGTAATGGTTGGGGGCTGGTCGTGCAGCCGAACTCCCTGGGCTGGAATCTGCCGCCGTTCTGTCCTAGCTGTGACCTCGGAGAACGCCTTAGCCTCTGAGCACCTCAGTTTTCTCATCTGCACAATGGGCATAATAATAACGTTCACCCGCGAGGGTTATTGTTGGGACTGAACGAATGAATGAATTGCATAGAGGTCTTGGCGCATAGTCTGCGCTCCTTACATGTCAGATATAATTAGCGTTAACCTTATAGGGGTGTTGAAAGGATGACGTGAGAGGCACATGAAAGAACTTGGGACAGGGTCTCGCCCGCCAGAAGGGTCCCTTGCCAAGTTCAACAGTAGAGCTTCTCTCTCATCTCGGGAAGTTTCTGTCTGTGCGAGGTCACGGGAGGAATTTCCAGTGTCTGTCTCTAATTCATTTAAGGAGCCGCCTTTTCAATTTCAGCCTTGACATTTGCTTAATGAAGAGAACGGAGCCTGCTCTGATAAGCGGCCCCGCGGTCACCGTACCTCTGACCCCCAGCCCTGTTTTCAAACTTCGATGGCTTGAGAACCACCAAAAATTCTGCGACAGCTGCGTTGCCACTTGGTCTAATCTTTCCCTCGTGGTTTTTCTTAAACTTTTTCACATCTAAGACGTAAATACACTATTCCAAAGGGAAATATACTCATTACCATAAATGGAAAGCCAATACCACCTGCCCGAAATAGAAGCTACTCATTAAAAAAAAATATCATGAAAATAAAGCAATGTTATTGAATTCTAGAGGGACAGGGGTGCCCACTGCAGGTTCTGGGCTAGAGGCCTGTTTGATTTCCATTTAAAAGGGACCGAGAGGCGTTAAAAGTTTCAGAAAGGTGTTAAAGACTTGTTAGCACCAAGGAGAGTTTCTTTTGTTGAAATAAGAGGGATTCGGAAGAGAATTTAAAGAGGAGAAACTCTCTAACAGCATGACTCATGTTTTTATTTCCTTCTCTGTTCACCTTCTAGAACTTTCTCCTGTCCACCAGGGGCAAAGTGGCCCCTTTTATGTGATTCCAGTTCTTTACTGAGAAAAGCTAAGGAGAGAACGGGCCACCCTCTGCCTTCTGCTGGTTAGGGCATCTGAGGAAGTTTCCTTCCCTTTTCTGAGGGAGAGCTGGATTAGAGAAATGTTTTCGTCTGAGATTGTCCAAGGCCTAAAAGTCTGTGAGGCTCCACCCAAAAGGGACATGTCTGCACATGGGACCGCTTCCTCAGCTCCTGGTGGAGCTGGAGTGAAGTCCTCCCAGAGGGTGGCCTCGTGGAATGCTTTGGGTCGCTGAATCTCCAAGAGGAGCAAAGATGTGGGACTCGTGGCATGTCCACAAACGAATTCACGTTTCCTGGAGGGTGGGTTTTCAGCTTTTTGAACCAAACCATGGCTGTGCTGGAGTTCAAAAGTCACCCAGCCCCGTCCCTGCCCAGCTTAGATCTCGGGAAGAAACAACCAAGCAAGACGCTAACTTCAGGTCCCCGTCCTCACCCAGCAGCCCCTGAGGGAGCTTTCTTCATCAGAGGGCCTGCGAGGTGCCGTGAAGGCATCGCCCTAAACTGCTTCTGGTTTCGGATTTTCTCTCTGCCCCTAGATCGGCTGGGATGCGCCACACCTGCACCACAGCCAGCTTTCCTAGACTGACGTTCGGCCTGGTCCTAACCCCCATCTCCCGCCCTGGCTGCTGGGGTGTCCTTCCTGAGACTCCCCGCTTCTGACAGGCTGGTTACCTGGAACGTAGCAGGCACGAAGGAATGCTTTGAATGAAAGAACATGCCTTATGCCGGGCTGCCACCGAGGCTCCTTTCACCATAGATACTTGTAGGGTGACCACTGCCCTGATTTGTTGGGGACTTTCTTGGTGTTAGTGCTATAATTCCATATCCCAGAAAAGCCCCCGGAACAAGGCACATCGGGATGGCTGGTCAAGCAGGTTAGGCTCCATATGCTCCGTCCTCATGGGACTTCCAGCAGAGTGGGAGAGGCTGGCATTAAACAAACCATCTCACAAAGAAATGAGTGATCACAGACCATGGTGAGGGCGAAGGAGAAGCCCGCCCTGAGAGCATCGTGGGCACGAGACAGACAAGGCCTGACCCTGGAGACACTCATGGTCGCTGAGAGAGAGAAGGACACACAGCTAAGTTCATGCAGAGCGCTGAGCACCACGCCGGAAGCCTGCATTCTTCCCCGCTCCACCCCCCGCTCCACCCCCCGCTCCTATTGAGCTGTTTCTATTTTTATTGGGGCGTCAAGCGTCCGAAACCCACACCGGGGAACTAAGTAGATATATATTGAAAATGCATTAGAAAGAAAAGCTGAATATCTTGGCCTGCTCAGGGAGCGGAGACAGTAAAGAATAATACCAGGACAAAAGAACCTGCCTTGTCCCCTTTCCATTAGGAAAAAAAAAAAAAAATTGATTCTAACCATTCTCTGCCCTTGGATGTCTCGGCCCAATATTCTAATTCCGGGAAGAAAGAATGTGAAGGCCAAGCTTGGGTGTCATGCCAGCCCCCTGGCTAGCCTAGAAATTCCACCACGATTGCGTGCACAGGGCCCAGGGGTGGGGTGGGGGACAGGAAGAAATGGGGGCGGGGATGCGGGGAAGGCGAAGGCCTCGGCTGCTGCTAGCGCCTCCTCGAGGGGCAGCCCAGACATCGCCCTCCCAGGGCCTCCCGCTCTGTGGTGACTGCCTTCGAAGTAGCCCTTTGCTGTCCTTCTGCCCAGAATATTCTGTCACCATGGACAGCCCCGTGCAGACAGCTGCCTCCTCCGGCACGCGGGCCTCAGCCAGCCACGCCGACTGCCATCCCCTCGCAGCAAGTGCTCCGTCCTTGGACATGCCTGGCACAGAGCAGACAGTCTGTGAGTGTCACTCAGTACTTTCTAGGGAGTTTGAAGGAGCATGTTGCCATGATGACCCTGCCATGCTGTCCGCTGCCCACTGCCCTCAGGCCTAACCGCGTTTCCTGCTTCTCCCACGCTCGGCCTCCTTCCTGCCCCTTCCACACACGGGGCCTGCTTTGCCGATCTCAGCGCTTCTCAAAAGGGGGCAGATTTTGCACTCTGGGGGACATTTTGTGTCCCCTCCGGGCTTCATTCTCTGCTGGCTGCTGCTTACTTAGCATCTGGCACACTGTGGGCTGCTCAATAAAAATATGTCGATTGAATGTTTAATAAAGGAGGGTGGCCTCGGCTCCTCGAATGTTTAATAGAGGAGGGTGAGCAACTCCAAGGTCAGATGCTCGGCCGCGAGGCTCGTGTCCTCTCGGGCTGCCCGTCTTTCTGTACGTGTTTATTTCCCATCCAGTTCAAGTTCAGCCTCTGTCGTTTGCTGGGTGTGTGGGCTTTGGCAAATTTCTTAAGCTTCCCGGGCCTCAGTTTCTGCATCTATAAAGTGGGGTTACTATTGTTAGCTTCTTCCTCGCAGAGATCTGGTGGGGATGAAAGAAATCCGTAAAGCAGGTAAGAAAAATGCCCGACTCAGAAGAGCCTCGGTGGATGTCATCTGTCACCATCACCATCACCATCATCCTCATCATCGGGACCTGGCCGGGATAGGCTGTGAGGATGACAGAATGGGCTCAGGGGCCCTACCAGGAGATTAGGGGATTAAGACAGCTTGCGAGGCCAAAGCTGTCCCACTGGGTGCTGCCAGCTCCTGTTCCATCCATGAAACGAACTGGCAGGAGCCTCTATCCACCTCTTGTTTTGATGAGGAGGCTAGCAGAGAGTATGGATTTAATATGGCAGATGGTGCTGTCCTTGAATTATGAAACCAAAGGAGGAAATTAAAGCGCTCTGTTGCAACAGATATGGGCCAGGAGGGGCCGAGGGCAGGGGCGGGCCATCCAGGAGGGCTAGGCAGGTGTTTTATCAACTGGGCAATGGCTCCGCTTGAGAGGAGCTGAAGCACTAGAATAATATAATTTTATAGCCTAAAATCATTTTAGGCCAATGCCTTCATTTTATACAGGCAAATGCAGCCCAGAGAGGAAAAGGGACCCCAAGGGCCCAGGGCCATTTAATGGCAGAGTAACCCGCATCCCGCGATTTCTTAAGCAGGGCTGTTTTTGCTGCCCAAGGCCCAGATCACTGGGAGACTCTGTCCCAGGCCATCCTGGCTTTAGGCTCCTGTGCTGTGCAGAGGATCCCTAGGGACGTGCACCCAGTGTCTCTTCTCGGCACATCGGGGACAGTATAAGCCAGAGTCCGGGAGCCGTCCTGTCTGGGTCCCGCGTCCGGCAACCAGGCATGTTTGCTACCCTGTGGAACCTCAGTCCCCTTCTCTGTAAAGTGGGGATGATAACAGGCCCTACCTCACGGGGGCCCTGTGAGAATCCGACGAGTGACCGTCACAGAAAGCATTCAGCCCCGGGCCTGGCACAGAGTAAATGTGAGCTCTTAATGTGGCTCCAGAACGGACTTCAGGGTCTAACAGTCCCCTAGACCGTGAGCCCCTCAGAGTTGGCACCTGTCTATGGCACATCCCTCATTCTCTATGCCTCACCTGACAACTGACACCAACTGGGGGCTCCGTCAATGGTAGTGGCTGACGACTGGCCCCCTTAGGGACACCCGTTTCTCCGAGGGCACCATGAAGGAAAGCAGCCAGCAATGCCTGTGATTCTTTGTCACTAGTTTAGATCTTAATCCTGGGTGGAGAACTGTGGCTGCTCATTTCCCCAGGCTTCCTCAGCGGCTGTCAAGCCTTTCCCCAACTAGGCTGTGGGCTATTTGCATTTAAATTGGTTTTCTCTCATTATAGAAATCTCTTAGGTCAGTTGGAGTTTCCATTTTCCTCCGAATCTGGTGTGGAAGCTCCATGTCTCCTCCCTCTCGCTGACAGTGAGATGTGGTCACGTATTCTCCTCGCAGACACCAGATCACCTGGGAAAGTCGCCCAGATCCCAAACAAGCTCCAAGTGTTTCTCACAGGAGAAGGTGGAGGTGGGGGAGGGGGTGGAGGATTCCGGAGAAGAGGCTCTCAGTTAGTGCTCCTCACACGCCACCGCGTCACACATGTACACACACGCGCCTATGCGTGCTCACACTGGCTAACATGCCGACGGCACTAACTGGGGCAGAGATCTTTCTAAGATACACGATAACACTCTCTTCATGGCCTGCCACATGGATAAAATGAATAGATAGATAGATGATAGATAGATGATAGATAGATGATAGATAGATGATAGATAGATAGATAGATAGATAGACAGACAGACAGATACATACATACATACATACATACATACATATAATCGATCTTCATGAGAAGCCATGAAGAAAGTGCTATCATTATCACTGTTTCACAGGTGAGGCACAAAGAGATGAAATCTCTTGCCCAAGGTCATTACTAATAAATCATAGAGCCAGATGTGAACCCAGGCAGTGTGGCTCCATCCTATGCCATAACTGCTCCTGACAAAGATGATGTACTTTTATGTTTTCTAGACTAGTTCACTTTGCAGAAAGTGCTGGTCGAGATCCAGGACACTGAGTGTCTGGCCCACGTCGGGCTGTGAGCCACGCTGCATGGAGACTGACAGAAGCCTAGGCGCAGTGCCCGAGTCTGTCCGGGAGACTTGGGGACGGCGAGACAGGGAGGGGATGCTAGCGGTGGCCTCGAAGGGTGACTGGGACTTCTCTGGGTGGATAAGAGGAAGAGCAGAGTATTTCACGAAGGACAAGATCGCGCCAACCCCAAAGTAGGAACGAGGATCGGGGCCGAGGCGAGGGCACCCTAGGGTGGGTGGCGGTGCCGTAGGCTGAGCAGGTGGAGAGGCGTGGGGCTGGGAGACGGCAAAGGCCAGACCACGACAGGACCTGAATGTCATGTCCATGAGCTCTGTCCTGAGGGTCGGGGGAGCCATGGAAGGGTCGAGCAGAAGACGGACGGAGACTCATCAGGAAGGTCACTCTAGCTCTAGTGTGAAGGGCTGCCTGCATAGGGAGGCAAGGGGACTGTATAGTCAATAGATATAGTCAGTAGGCCTAAGGGCTATACTTGACTGGTGATAATCAGGAGGTTAGGTGGGTTTTTCCCCTGCACAGAGGCCCTCCTGCTGCTCACTGATGAAGCTCCATCTACCCAGAAAAGACGTCTTTATCTGACTCACCCAGACACCTTCCGGGCGAGTGATTGCCCTGGCGTGTAATCGCCAAGCGGGGCAGGGACAGGGCTGTGCTCAGGCAGTGGCATTTGAGGAGGAGATGGAGGACCAAATGGATGAGGTACAGTGGAAAGACGTAATCTGGTCTTAGCGATCGACCCGACGTCAGGAACGAGGGAGCGGGGAGAGGCGCGATGGTGGCTCACCCAGACCAGCCTTAATCCTTCAACCTACAGCAGCGGAGGGCGAACTTTCTCTGTAGAGGCCCAGACAGAAAATATTTTAGACTTGACAAGCCCTGTGGTCTGTGTTACAATTACTCAACTCTGCCATTTTACTGCCATAGACAACGGGAATGTGACTGGGCATAGCCGTGTTCCAATAAAACTTTATTTACAAAAACAAGCCATGAACCGGGTTTGGCCAGAGGGCTGTCGTTTGTTTAACCCTGCTCTGAGGTGGTCCACGTGCCACATAGAGTGCCAACTAGGTTTGCCAGGTGGCTGAGCGAGAGAAAGGCTCATAGCTCATTGGGTTCAGAAAGACCACCTCTCTCTCCTTGAGTGATGCCCACCTGCTCACGAAAAGACTCATTGGAAATCGCAGAGTAATTCCAGTGTCCGGTCTCCAGGGCCGGGCGCTGGCAGGATAGAGACACGTCTCGCTCCAGATGCTCGGTCGCCGTGTAGTCCCACAGGAGTCAGACCCATGGTCTGACCGACAAGCATTGGTGACAAATGCTACACAAGCAACAGAAACACTACCTCGCCTTCAGTGGACACTCACTCTACACCAGACACTGGACCAAAGGAGTATAGCCGAACGACTTCGTTTCACGCCAACGAAACCCCAACGAGGCAGGTACGCGCTATCCAGTATTCCCATTTCCCAGACAAGGAGACTAAGGTACGACAAGAGGCAAACTGTCTGGGCTTTGGAACCAGGAAGTCCAACCCCAGACCCTGAGCCCCCGATCACTCTCCGAAACTGATGCCCCAGGCCCACATGGATGCGATGGTTGTTAAAGAAAACGCACACGTTAGCCCTAAAACGCAGGCTGAAGCTGGCCGCACAGTTTGGCAATCTTCTGTCCCCCGGCCTGTGTGTCACTGCTATTGGAGGAAAGCAGTCTGGGGGAGATAAACCCGTTTGCTTCAGAACCAAAGCAAACTCAAACCAACAGGCACAGCCCTCTGGGACCTGAGCGAGGTGGCCGTCGGAAGTGGGTCCAGGTGAAACAAATATGCTGATATTAAAGGTATTGCGTTTGAGGGGGTGGGGACAGAAAATGAGAGGAGACGACTGGTCTCCAGGTGTCCACTCTTCAAACATCCGCCCACCATGGGCTCTGTGGACTCGTTCCTGCCCTCCTGGAGGACACGGGCTGGGAGTCAGCCAGGAATCCAGCAGACGATTGAACACCTAGGCTGTCGTGCTCGGTGGGATGAATCCAGGGTGCACTTGGGACATTGAGCAGGGACATCTGCCTTTGCCAGGGCAGGGGCACCTGGAGACCAGCCCGGATGTTCCAGCGGGTAGAGTGGAGGTGAGGGATATTTCAAGAGGGCCGAGGACAGCATATTCAAAGGCCAGGGGGTTGAGGTCAAGCCATAGTCAGGATGCCATGTAGAAGGAACACTGTTGGGGGTGCTGCGTCCTGGGGAAGAGGGCCCCCGGCAGTTGCCTGGACCATTCTGGGCTGGAGGCCACCTCGTTCTCAGCTCTCCCCTACAACTGGAACTGAATCTGAGTTCTAGATGAAATGCAAAGCACTTGCCAAGAATGTGGTGAGGCCAAGAACCATCTGCTGATGCTGTTGCATCTTGAAATAGTAAAAACAAATAATAGTACCTCATTCTCTCGTGCTGCCCGTCACCCTGCCCCTGCAGCGGTGTCAGCTGGCTCATACTCACTGAAAATTTGAAGGTGGGCAGAGATTAATATTGCCATCACCCTGTCATACTATTAAAAAATGTAAGCCACCCCCGTTCCGAGGACCCTTAACAGTGGCCAGCAGTGGGCTCAGTGCTTTATATGTAATGTCTTATTTAACGCGGGAGCAGTCGGAGGCTCAGAGAGGTAGCGTAACTCGCTTAAGGTCCTATGTTGGGAAAAGAACGGAGCCGAGACCCAGACCCACATCTGGGTCCTCCCGCTGGGCCTCTGCCTCGACATCACACGATTTAAAGACTTTAGGAACCTTTGAGAACATTTTCATTTATTATTTCATTCGCCCCTCCTCAAAAGGACCATCTGAACTGAGCAGGTAAAGAACTTTGGCTCGGAGAGGTAAAACATGTCCCCCAAGACCACACAGCTTCTGAAGGGGCCAACTGGAGACTTGAACCAAGGTCATACTATTTTTAAAGCCAACGCTCTATCTCTTAACCACGGCTCTTAACCACAGTAAGGAAGATGGACAGCTAACGTTCCACCCCTAGTATGATTCTTTAAGAAAAAAGAAAACCCAAAACTCATGTCTCTTAATGTCTACGCTGGCAGGTATTCATCAAGCAATCAAAAGACAGGACGTGCAGATCACAGCCAAAATGACATCACAAGGAGCAGGTTGTGCCAAGCAAATCTAATTTCCTCTGACAGAGCGGAAGCCTGAGAGATAAGGCTGACAGCGCTGACGCTGTCGTTGCCCTGATTCTGAAGGACAAGTTAGATCAGCTCCACGGAAACCACTGGGGGGCAGGGAGGGAGGCAGGTCACACCACACACACCCACAGAGGCACACACACAGACACAGACACAAATGCACAAGCGTGCAGACTCAAAAACAGATAGACACACATAGAAAGACATACCACAAGCCATACACATATGCACACACAAACACACCCACACAGCTCCAAAGACACACAGATATACAGACACACAGATGCACATACATACACATACACAGACACACAGACAGACACGCCCACGTGCCTCCCCTCCACGTGCAGATGTGCAAATATAAAGACACAGAGATACTCACACATCCAACTAGGCTTAGACACAGAGACATTCGTAGACACACATGCACACACCTAGACACACATACACACACCTGAACACGCATGCATACACCTGGACACACATGTGCATACTTAGACACAGCTTACGTGGTTCTCAGGGCACATATACATTTGCACTCAGATATGCATGCACACACCGGGACACATGGCTACCCACTGGGACACACACTTCGCACACACCTTAGACACATGCACACACCCCTGGACACACATGCATACAGACCTGGACACATATGCACATACTTAGACACACATGCATACCCAGGGCACATATACAATAATACCTGGATATGCATGTGTAATACCTGGACACCTGCACATATTTAGACACACATGCATACCCAGGGACACATATATACACATCTAGGCATGCATGCACACACCTGGACACACGCATGTACTTTGTAATACACATACATACACCTGGACATATGCACATACTTAGACACCCATGCATACCCCAGGGCACATATACACACACCTGGATATGCATGCATACCCCTGGACACACATACACACACCTGGACACACATGCACACACCAGGACACACATGCACACACCTAGACACGCCTAGCGCCCCTCGCTGCCTAGAGGTGCTAACTCTCCTCAAACCTCTCCTCGTGTCTCAGAAGTTACATCCTTCCCAAATTGGAGGCTCTGGAAAATGAAGACCTTGGGAGTCCGTGTGAGCTCTCGACTCTGGCTAGCCTGACATCTTCATCCAGAAGCTCGAGAAATGTGTCCTGACGGCCATGTGGTATTAAGAAAGGACACAGACTCTGGAGTCGGGCTGGTCTGTGTTCCAAACCGAGGCTCTGTCACTCGGCAGCTGTGGGAACCTGGGCAAGTCTCTTTAGCTCTCTGAGCCTCCTTTTTCTCATCTGCAGAACAGGCGGATAGACCCTGCGATGAGCCCACTGGCCTGGAGCCCCTCGGAGCTCTAGCACTGAGCAAGGGTCTGTCTCTGCTAAGTATCCGTGGTTATCTGAATGTCTCTCGCTTGCCAGGCCAGGGGGTACCTTTGTGGGTGAGGGTCTTGTCTGATCTCGCCAGAGTCAGTCTCCAAAGCTTAGCAATGTCTGCTGGACACACAGTAGGTGCTCGGCAAATACTTGTGCAATGACTCAAGTCGATATCTTTATGTCTAGCGTGGACCTGACACGAAGTGTGTGCTCAATGACAATTAAAGTGTGTTGAAAAAAGTAATTCGGGAAAGTGTAATCGCAACCACGGACCGATTTCTGATGACACGCCGGGCACGCCTCTCACCTCGTTCCATCCTGGCCGTGGAACAGGCATCTGTCTATAGGCGAGAAAACTGACATCCAAAGAAGTTAAGTGATTCACCCAAGGTCACCCAGCTTCCTGGGCAGCAATCGAAACCAGCACTCTGCTTGCTAAACACAAGCTCAAAACCTAACTGTAGACTTTCTGAATGAATCTTTTCCCCCAGTGACACAACTCAACCGATGATGTCTACAGCCAACTCTGCCTTACCTGGGTGTGGAGTACTCTTTAGAACGTATCAACGCATTGTCTTCAATCTCGAGTCAACCTCTCAGTATCCAGCACCTGTCTGGATCACCTGCCACAGAGCCACGGTGTTGCATTTTAAACACACCACCGTCTAAGAGCTCTTGCTGTCTGCATCTCCTTGCTCCCTCTCAATTAACATCCATCCATCCATCCATCCATCCACCCATCCACCCATCCATCCACCCATCCATCCACCCATCCATCTACCTTATCCTCCCATCACCTGACCAACCATTTACCGCTTGAGGCCCTCACATGTGTTTCTTCTGTATTTGTGAAAACCACCAGTTCCATTCTGAATCACACTGTTTTCCTTTCTCTTGCATTGGTGTAATTCTCGGATTTAAAACTCAACCAACCTGTCGGACAATTAAGCGATTTTGCATGACTGCATTTGGCAGTGACTCATGGCACACAGTGACGCACCTTGCAAACCCTGAGAGCTCCCTCCACTTCTGCCCACCTCGGACCTGCTTGAACCCCGCTTCCTCCACCAGCCCCCATTTTCTCTGAAAAAAGAGAGCACTGTGAAGGTTCTTTGCCTCCGTCTGGGGCAGGCAGAATGGATACAGCCACAGGGCATGGAGGCCATAATTATCCTTCCCCACAAAGGAAAATAAAAATGTCCAAAGATAGTGGCCACCTGGCAGGCAGGGACCAACGCAGGCGGCAGTGACCCATCGCCTGCCAGGCAGCTCCGTGCTCAGAGTTTTGCCAGGAGAACGAGCAGGACAGACGCATCTGAGGGTGAGGGAGGGAAGCTCTATTTTTAATAGCTTGAACCCTCAGATGACACAGGTGGCTTGTAAGGCTTTTTGAAAACCCTCTCTTACTTCCAAAGCATGACTATTCATTGGGTGAACAGAACCGATTTGAAGAAAAGTAGCCAACCAACCCATATTTCCCCCGTCTTTGCCACCACAGGTCCCTCTGCCTCTCAGCATCTGTGTGAACTCCTGCCATCGGCGGTCCATTTCCCTGTCCTGGGTGGGTCTGTAAAATAGCAACTTCCCCTTGCGGGGAGGGAAGTGGGTTGGGAAGGGCAGGATGCTACCGGGGTGCAGGGGAGGGCTCCCACGTGCCAGGACCCATGCCAGCACCTCGCACGGTCATCTTCCTGAACCCTCACGGCCCCTGCCGTCTCCATTTCAGAGACGCTGAAAGGGACAATCAGAGAGAGGAAGTGACCTACTCAAAATCCGCGGAAAGGCCAGAATTCAAATGCAGGTCCGTTTGGCTCTGAAGGCTACCCTACTCCCCCCGTCCATGGGATTGTCCATGCTAGGATCACAAAGAAATGTCATCCCAAGCGCCAGTTCCAATACATTGGTCGAATCAGGAAAAGCATAATGTTTTCTGGTCTTTTCACTGAGACTTAGAAACTGAGGATGTATCTTGCTATCAAGAGGAATCAGCACGGAGACCAAAAGCCACGGCTAAGGATGGCGGGGCAGAAGGCAAGCATCGGGGCCCCGTGGGGGAGCTGAGCCCTGAAAGCTGCTCTGGAACTCTCTTCGTCAGCGAGTCCTGGCGTCTGTCTTTGTACTGGGGCCACAGTCAGCGGCATTTTATGGTCACCTGTCGTCGAAACATCCTACTGACCACGGCGCACGACAACTAGAAAGCACTGGCCTTTTGAGGCTGCCTCTTTCACACACTTCACACACTTCTGCTGAGGTCCAGAGCAGGGGAACCAAGAGGTTTCTTATCCTAAATCTTAGCTGGACTTCAGACTAAACGAACTCTCGCCTCCTCTCCAACCAGCATCCTCTCTTGGAGTCAGCATCCAGCCCGCTCGACCAATGGCGGGACCATGGGCTACAGAGTCGACCTCAGTCTCTGCTCTCCATCTCAGACGTCAGATGGCCTTGCCCTCTAGTCTGTCCCCTGCATGCCTCCTCCACCTCCCTAGCCCCGCTGTTCCTCGCCTGGGGCAGGGGTGAGTCAGGCTCCTCCCCGGGACGCTGACTCCCGCGCCCTGTGCCCTGCGCCCTGGCTCACAGGCCATGTTCTACAGCAAAGCCAGCCATGGCAGCCGGGCTTAGAACTCCTCGCGCAAATCCACATTTCCTGAAGAGAAGGTCCGAGTGCTTCGGCCTGACACTCAAGGCCTTTCATTACCAGATCCCTGCTCACTCCTCCAACCTTATTGACAGCTGCTCCCTGAGACCCAACCTGCCTTCCCTTCCACAGACGCATCTCCCCACTTCTCCACCTGTGGCCAGGTGCTTCTCTCGGCTGAGCTGCCCTTTCCTGCTTATCTCCCTTCCTCCTCCTCCCGGCTCAGCCCTTGCCCGCCAGGCCCAGCCCCTCCCGGATGGTCGGCCCAGATGGGGTGCCTCCTCTTGGCCTCCACGCCCTCCGGTGTCCCTTATCACACAGAGTCAGGGGTCCTCCTTGGCTTCTGAGCTTCTAAGGCCAGATTCTCAGGAGGTTGGCAAGAACTCACGGCTTAGCCAAAAACATCTGGAGAAAGACATCGTGAGCACAGCAAGGTGCCCCCCTGTCCTCTGCAGACCAGAAAAATGTTCCCTGGGTATGTAGCAAGGGGACTGGGGGGGATGACAAGAATTTTCATGTCACCGTGTAACAGGCCTGCGTGCTCCGCTCCCAGGGCCAGGTAAGCTCTGTGGGACAAAGGTGAAGTTCCCAGAGGAAGGATCTGTGGGATCTCTGAGCAAAGGGGAGAGGGACCCCCAGTGAGGCAGGAAGACCCAAAAGAGCCGAAGTGGCCGCGTGGTGCCTCTAAGCATTCAGGGGCTTGGATCTCTCACGGAGCTTCTCACAATCCTGTGAGGCACAAGTAATACAACGGCTCCTGTGAGCCCCAGCGGGTCACAGAAGTAACAGAGCCACCTGACCTGAGACGGGTTGCAGATGGGAACCAGGGACCGCTCCACACTGACCCGTGTGGACCAACGACTCAGAGTGATGAATGCCACTGACCACCAGGTGGTCTTCCTTCCATAGCCTTTGCACACCAAGCACAGGTGCCATCTTTGGAGCAAAGAACGAGATGGATCTACTATGACTGAGATGCCACCTACCCAGGCCGAACGAGTCTCTGATTCATAAAATCCGTGTACCATCTGAAGTTGGATGTAAGATGATTTTGATGCACCAACGTCAGCGCGGTAGGTGGGCAATGAGAAGTTGGAAGGGCCAGGAACTAACATTTGCTGACAACCAGCTGAGCACCAGGCCCTCGCCCAGTGTTTGGCCTTAAGTATCTCACTGGTCCTTATGGAGATCAATGCTCCCTGAGGCGTGCAGTTAGGCATCTCACCCAAAGATGCCCAGCCAGTGAGAGGTGTGCCCGGGCTCTGACCAAGACTCTGCTTCTGAGGTCGGCTTCAGATCGGCCCTCTGGCACGGCTCTCACCGATGGCCTTTCCAGAAATAGCTGGTCCACTGGACGAGAACCAATTGTAGAGAAGGCAGAAAGACCTAGATGCTTTCTTATATCTGGGAAATATTCCTGATGTTGGCCCAGTGAAACTGAAAAGGCTGTGGCATTGGCTATGGCAGGGACAACATTGTCCTATTACTCCCTGCTAGCAGAAATATTATCGGGGTTGTCCACTCCCCCAAGAAATTTCCCAGCCTCCTTTGTTGTAGCGGGTGGCCAATAAGCTCTAAGTGGAAGTCACTGGGTACAGTGTCTGATAGTTTTTTAAAAGTACTGACTCATCTAAGAGGTGTGCCCTCTCCTCTTTCCACACCTGGAATGTGGGCATGATGGCTGGAGCTGTGGCAGCATTTTATGACCATGCAATGACCTTGATGATGGAAGCCACATTCTAAGGATAGCAGAACTCAAACATAGAAGGAACCTTGGCTCCTTGGAGGGGATGACCAGGGAGCCACCATTTCAACCCTTGACTATTTACAGCAAGACTTCTATCAGATGAGAGAAAATACATTCTTATGTTATTTAAGCCACTATCATCTGGGTTTTCTGTTACAGGCAGCTGATACTAGTCCTAAGCGATAGACTTGCATTCTTAGGAAGGTATTTAAGCAGGATTTGGGGGTTTCATTTTTAAATCGCCAGGACCCTAGACTCTCAAAGAAAGACTTTCCCTTATGCCCCACTTGGTTAAAAACTTACTGGTATGCTCCCCAGAGGAGAGGGGTACTAATATTTCCTGAGCATCACTCTACCCCACGTACTGTACTTGACTCATTATTCATACTTGCCTCACAGTGGATCTGTGCGATGGCGTTATCATCCCATTTTACAGGTGAGGGGATGGACGCTCAGACAGATTGTTTTGCTGTCCAGGGAACACAGCTAGGATTTAAACTCATATCTATCTGACCCCACAGCCTGTACTTTCTCTGGTGCTTTCCCACTGCCTTGAGTCCCGGTCCTGGCAGAGGTGGGGCCAGTCGATCATTCCAGGGGCCCTGGATCAGGGTGCTCAGCCTTCATCCGAATCTTTCAACTGCAGCCACGGGCTGAAAGTTTCTCCATTGCAAGGTGACTAAAGCAGGTTGCCCGGCTGGTCTTCCCCCTACCTCACTGCCATCCTGTTTACTGGCCATCTGGCCCTCATCCCTGTGATTCTCTGACTGTCCCTCCTCGATGACCCTCTTAAAGTGACAGAGGCTGTCTTTGGTTTCAGAAAAGAACCTCCATTCTTAAACTAATACATTCCCAACCTTTACCAGGGCAAGCCAAACAAATAAAAGGCCAAAACAGCAGGGTTTCTGGGAGCAACACGAGTCTATTTCTAACCTCGGATTACAGCATCCGAAAGGGTGACCTGTTCCAAGTAAACACGTTCCCACCCGCTGGCAGAAACGCGATCGGAGCAGCCTGACCCCTCCACAGGCTCCAAATATTCTTCACCGAAACTGGCTTTATCCTGTCTGAAACTCCGGCCTGTCCCAGGAGAGACTGGAAATACGCTCTTTCTAGGAGCTGGTGGAAAATTAACCCACATTAGGAGAGAGCTAGGTGATGCTGAATTGGGGACAGGAAGGTCCATTTGAAAGAACAAAAAAATGTTCTTTGTAACCAGGACAAGGCTAAACAAGCCTTCTCTCGATTGGTCCAAATCTATGCCAGCCTCCCACTGGTATCTGTGGGTGTGCTCAGAACAAGCTATGGATTTCTATAGAGACTGTCACCATGGCACTAGGGGCCTTATTCTGCTATTTCAAGAGGAAAAAAATCATCAAAAGGTCAAAGGAAGAAAATCTACCACAGGGCTTTTCAAACTATAAGTATTTATTAATGCTTTAGCGTGTGCCTGGTACCACAGCAGAGGCTGGTTGTAGCAGGATGGCCCGAGAGGGCGACTAACCTGTATTGCAGCCCCCGGGAGTTAAGTTCAAGGCTAGGTGCTGCCTATCCAAGATCTGATTTCTCACACGACAGCCTCGAGGGGCAACAGTATAATTCCCGTGTTGTCAGCTGGGGGGGGGGTGGGGGGGGACAAGCTCGCTAACTCGCCTGAGTGCATGCAGAAGCTGGAACCAGGACCGAGGTACTGAAGAAGGCTGAACCTCAGCTGGAAGTCGAGGGTCCACACACGGGTCATCCTGAACGTAAAGCACTCCAAGATCACTTCAAGGACGTGGGGTGAGGGAGGGGCCAACAGGGATGTCGAGGCCCCTGAGACTAGCACACGGGCAAGGAAAGGAAATAGTGTCACCGGCCCAGTGGGGGCTGCAGGTGGGGAGGGGGCCCCGGGCTCAGGGAGTGGGTGGTGGAGGCGGTAAATGGAGAGTCTCAGGCACAGATGCTCCCACCGACCACGCTTCAGCCGTGGTCTCCCCACAGCGGTGCCCAGCCCCATCCGAGTGAATGAGAACGAAAGGGACATGCCCCTATGGAGAGACTGGCCATTGCCCTGCTAATTCTGGGTAAGGACCTCCTACCCTGTGGCTTCCACGAAGAGGCATTTTTTTCTTGCTCATGAATCTGAGAACAAATTGTGCCCCTGCTAGGATTGCCTGGGCATGGCTCCTGGCCACAGGTCAAATCAGGCCTGTGTCATGTGCTTCTCATCCCAGATGGACCTAGAGACGTGATGTTCTCATCAGCGACAACAAGGCACAGAAGACTGACCCACACAAGCACATTTAGAGCCCCTGCCCTCCTATGCCCACCCACTTCCCACGGGTCGTCGTGCGTCTGCGTCTCTAGACCAAGCTCAACATCAGCGCTATGGGAGGCACTGAAAACCCACGAGGTCAAGGGTAGGATGTATAACTCTGTTACATGAAAATGAAGAATTAGAAGCAATATTCCAATCTATCATATTCCCCAAAGGAGAATAAAATGTTAATATCAAAAGAGGAATAGATATAGGTTACAAACAACCGATGTCAATCACGTTATTCGCCTGGAAAGCTGGAGAGGTTTGGAGTCGGGGGGCAAGAGGGGCTGTACCACCCACAGAACAACATGTTCTAAACACGACCTCTCCCTGAGCCTCTGCTGCCTCGTCTGCACAATGGGGCTAATAAGCCCTGCCTTGGAGAGACACAGTGAAGGTTCAAAGCAACACAGTTATGTGCAGCGAGCCTGGAGTCTACGAGGGGCTCAAGGCGCATTGGTGCCTGGGCGTCATCGTCACTATAGCAACAGATGTGCCCGTCACCTGGGGTCCTTGTGGACTCACAGATCAAGCTGTGGGAGTGATGGAAGCTGAGAAGCCTGCTCACACCACCCCGCAGCCCTCCTCTGCAGTGGCTCATCCGCCGTCAGGCGTTTTGCTCGAAAGAGGACTTTGACAAAGGGCGCAAGTCCAGGGACGGCCATGCAAGGGAGGAGGACTCAGCGTCTTTTTTTAATGAGAAGGTTGAGGGAATAGGGGATCCTGAAGGAGGACAAATCACGACGCAGAAACTTGCCCTTGTGCTGTCGAAAAGAGCGGCTTCTATTTTGAGAATATAGAAAGCTGTTGGATTAAAATGGCAAGCGGTTTGGGCTCAGAGTGGGACGGACTTTGCACCCAGTGCAGCTGCTGCTGGAGTGTGGAATGTGCTCCCCTTTGGGGATGCCTGGGTCAGGCACGCCCCGTTCAAATCCTGGCTGAGCTGCTGCGTTTGCCCTGTATGACCTTGGGCAAATATTTCCACTTCTCTGGGCCTCAGCCTGGGTCAGAGTTTTGATCATATAAAATGCTAAAGACTGGGCAACAGATGATAAAGACTCTGATTCTCCCTGCTCATAAAAATCACCCCTCCCTCCAGAACCAGGGAAGAGGCAGAAGCCAGACGCGAGGAAAAATCGACCCCTTTGTCATCAAAAGAGAGTGAGGCTGCGTGAGGGTCACGGTTGATCACCTGCCTCCCTGCAAGATGGCAGGCTCGAGGATGAGGGGGAGGGTGAGGACACCGTTTGCCAGCTCGGGCCATCCCTCCCAAACCTTGCGCTACACCTGACGCAAGGGCAGCCTTTGGTTAATCTTACAAAGAGAGAGAGGAGGAGGGAGAAAGGAAGGAATGAAAGAGAACCCTCTATGCGCTAAGCGGTCCTCCCCTACAGAATCAAATCTTCCCAAGTATCCGACAAATGGAGAATTAGCGTCCCTCATTCTCTGAATAAGTAGAACTTAGCAAATTGCCTTTTGCAATACATATGACCTCGGGCAAGTTACTTCATTGTTCTGTGCCTCAGTTTCCTCATCTGAAAAATGGAAGTGATGACAGTAATGTCTAGCTCATATATTTCTTACGTGAATACTTTGCCTGGGACGTGACAAACTAACTGAATGTAAGCCGTGATTATCATGTTGTAAAGAGCAGATCTGGGACTCGAAGCCCAGTCTCTGTGATCGGAAGATTCTTTCTCCCACACCACACACCCCCACAAGGAAAGATTTAAGTGGTTCCATCGCTGTAGCCAATGCCTGAGGTATAAATTAATTTTCGGCTCTCTTCCTCTGCAACCTCTAGGCTTGAGAACGATTTGGATAAGCCACAGATGTATAAGCTGTTCTGAGCTGAGTTTTCTTAGAGGGTGGTGAAAACACAGCACACAGCAGAGAAGGAAAATAACTTGCACAAAATCGTGCCAAAGCAATAAATGCAGATCGAGGGATTCGTGTTGATGACAACCCATTGGTGCCCGTGAACATTTGATCAAGTCAGCTTCCCGGAGCGTAGCCTGGCTATGGTTTGGGCTCGCAGAAGTGAAATTGACTCCCACCTGAAATATCTGTCCCCCAGCTTGGAGCAGGGGGTGGGTCAGCCAAAGCGGCCAAGGGGCAAGGAGGAGGGGGGATACTGCTCCCCGCCCGTGACCTCCCCCTCGCACACCCCAAACGGCTAGCGGTTCCGCTGGCACTGATCTGAGACGCTGTTCACAAAGGCCAAACGCCAAGAAGGAGCTGGGGTACTGCGAACCAATCCCCGAGTCCCAAGCTGCCTTCCAGCCCCTGTCGGGGACAGCCTGGGAGCAGCTCAGGTTTCTGGCTGAGTGACCAGCACACACTGGAGCCTCGCTAAGCAGGTCTGGTTACACTCCAGCCATGCCTGCCTAAGCCAGGGACATTCAGCTGGAGAAGGACAGGCTTTGGCTTTCTGGTAACCCCAGGGTGAAGGCCTATTGCTGCTACTTGAAGCTTAAAAGGAAGTGTCTGGTTTGAATCCTAGAGCTGCCTCTTGCTAGTTCTGGGATGTGAGCTCATCTCTGCCTCTCTGAACCTCAGTTTCCTCATCTTTAGTGTGAGGTTGATACCCTTGCATTTATAACAGACACAGGTGAGATCAGCCAGGCAAAATATCTTGCACAATGCTTGGGCCACACTAAGTGCTTAATAAACATGAGCTCCTTTTATTATTTGTTACTGTTGGGGCTGTTAAGGGCGTGTTCCTAGGAGACAGAACGCTGCGTTGTATTGGCCAAGGTCATCTTTGTCAGACCTAAAGGGAACAATGAGATAGGACAGTGCCCGACCACTTTTTAGAGACTGTGACTTTGGGGCCCAGATAAGCGACTTCCTCCAGGTCACGCAAGTAGCTGGTGGCAGAGCGGAGCCTCAAACCAGGCCTTCCGTGTGCCCTCCTCTTCCTTCGCCCCACGTCGTCCTCCTCATTGCACTAGCCAGGGTACAAAGTGTCCTCACATGCATCAGTCCCCGTCCCGCCAAGCTGCCGCAACCCGGGATTGGAAGCCACACGCAGAACAGAGGGGCGGGAGTGTACGCGGCCAGGCTCATCAGCCTGGGCCCGCCCCTTCGCAATGCATTCTGGGAAGCTCTGAGCTCTAGGAAGACTCGCAGTTAGCATCCTTCTGACATGCTGCTTAATGCCCAGAGGAAACCAGCATTGGGAACCGCTCCCAGATTTCCGTTTGCCCTTAAATTTCAGCCTCCAGCCTTAATAGAATCTGTTCTTCACTGCTTCCACTTCAAAGGAGAGCTGGAGAAACGTACCTGCCTGCTGGTGCTTTTCGTGAAAGTTAACCCAAATGCTCAAGGCCAAGGGGCTCACCTCCTCCACCCCCACCCAACAAGGAAGAAGAAAGGAAGAGCAGGGCCTATAAAAATCGTGCCCCAGGCACGGAGCTTGGTGCTGAAACGTGAAGGTCACCTGTGTTGTTATAAATGTTACTTTTTTCCATAAGCCTGAAATGAATCGTAGTCCAGACAAAACAGTGTTTTGCCTAAAAATAAAACAAGACAAATAACCTAAAACTGGAAGCCATGAGATACGTGATGGGGACATGGGAAGGGGTGCAGGAGGCCTGGGCTTCAAACCCAGACAGATCTGAGTTCGTGCACCTTAAAAACATCCCTGGACCTCAGTCTTCCCATCTGTAAAACAGGGATAATCCCACCCACCTCACAGGCTCTCTGTCAGGCATAAAATGAGATGATGGATAAAAAGTACCCAACACAGGAGGTTTATAATCGTAAAGAGCTTTCGTTAAGTGTGACCGTCAGCAGGGGGTGACTTTCCCCGGTGGCATTTCAAGCAGAATCCCATGGTTCTCTGGCTGAGGAGCCTTAAAAAAGATCACCAAAACACCAAACTTCATTTTCCAGATGAGGAGCCTGAGGCCCAGAGAGGTTAATTAGAACTGAAGTGGGGTGGGATGGGGGGGCTGGAAATGTCACTAAGCCTGTTCCCAAGTTCTCCCAGGGCCAGAGCTGCTGACCAAAGGGATGAGAGAGGGACGGACGGCACGCTTGGAGTTTTTGACCCGACTGCAGCGACAAGGAGCTGAGACACCTGGAGCACAGAATGGAGACTCCCTCACGAGGGGTGCCCAGCCGGTGACCTGTACGTGCTCCTGAGGTCCCCCACGTGCCACCTGCAGCAGGGCAGGTCCAGGAGTCTGGGGAAAGGTTTTTGTTCCTCCTAAATGGTTGACAACAAAAACCTAATGTGTGAAGAAACCACAATGAGATACCATCGCACACCTGCCAGAATGGCCATCATCAATAAATCAAAGAACAGCAAGCATTGACAAGGATGTGGAGCAAAGGGAACCCTCGTGCACTGTTGGCGGGTCTGCGAATTGGTGTGGCCACTATGGAACACAGTCTGGAGGGTCTTCAAAAAGTTAAAGATGGATCTACCTTTCGACCCAGCAGTTGCACTTCTGGGGATTTATGCAAAGGAAACCAAAACAGTAATTTGTAAAGATCTATGCACCCCTATGTCCACGGCAGCACAATTCACAACAGCCAAGAAATGGAAGCCACCTAAATGCCCATCGACAGACGACTGGATAAAGAAGTTACGGTTCATGTGGACAATGGAATATTACACAGCCGTTAAGAAAAAAATGAAATCCTACCATTTGCAACGACATGGATGGACTTAGAGGTTATTATGCTGCGTGAAATAAGTCAGACAGACAAAGATAAACACCATGTGATTTCACTGACATGCAGCATCTAAGGAACAAAAAAGAACAAACTAATTGAAAACAGACTCACAAATATAGAGGACAATCTGGTGACAGCCAGAGGGGGCGGGGCTGGGAGGCTGGGAGAATGGGGTGAAGGATTAAAGAAGTAGGAATTAGCTGATAGAGGGTCACGGGGATGGGGAGCAGGCGTAGGGAATGCAGTCAGCAGTAATGTAATGGCTGCGTGCAGAGCCAGAGGGAAGATAGAGTAGACAGGAAGATCGTTTCACAGACTCTATAAATGTCTGACCAATGTACCGTATACTTGAAACTAATAATAAAATAAAAATTTAGAAAAATCTTACGTAGAGCGAGTTACCACTGACTCCTATCTATGCATTTGACACGTTTCCCTACTGACGCTCACGTCACACAGGACACAGGGACGGTCACTTTCCAGGTGGAGGGGGACACAGAGGCTCAGAGAGAAGAAGTGAGGTTCCCACAACTCCAGGTCCGTCATTCAGGCCCCGGAGGTCAGACTCTGAGTCACTTCTGCCACTGGTGACCCTTCTACTGAACATCAAGGGTCCCGGACACTTCTCAAACCAGAGACACCTCTGAAAGTCACGTCCTTGCCTGGGAAAGAAGATTCAGGAGCTCCGCTGCTAAAATCGGTTTCATGGCTCTGAACCTGACTTTGCCGGATCCCTGTCAGACAGAGCTGCCAGGTACAATCTAGGACACCCCATTAAATGTCCCATGCGATAGGTCCCACACTTATACTAAAAAATTACTTGCTGTTTATCTGAAATTCAAATTTAATTGGGTATCCGATGTTTTACCTGCTAAATTTGGCCACCTGTCAGAGCAAGGACGAAATTAGCTGTTCCCTCCATCACAAGGAGCCAATCTCATCAGACGGATTCTGCATTTGCTCCATGAGGTTTGCTCACTTACCAAAGGAACCTGGAGACTGCTGGGGGGCTGAGCTGGGCACTGGCCCTGACAGTAACCCAGGCCGGTTGGGAGGGACTTTTCTGGAAGTCATTTGGCACAGACACCACCATGGAGGAGAAGGGGCTGAGGGCAGAGAGCAGAAGCTAATGGAGTGTAAGCTTCAGGGCCTCTCTCTGGCCCAGGCCCCACCTGAGGCCCTAGTTCCTACCTGTAAATGTTCAGATGCTCTTTCTTTAATTTCTTTGCTTTAAAGACTTGATCTTTTTAGAGTAGTTTTAGGTTTACAACAAAATCGATCGTTCATTTCTTTTTGGTACCACTGTGTGTTTATCCAGTCACCTACTGAAGAATATCTTGGCTGCCTCCAAATTTTGACAGTTATGGATAAGGCTGAGGACAGAGAAAGTATGGTCAGCTGTGTGGGGACAGGTCAGGGACTGTCCTGTCAGTTTCCTATGTAACGAATTATCACAAACATAGCGTCTAAAACAAAGCCGAGTGCATGATCGATCTTACAGTTCTAGAGGCCGGCAGTCCAAATGAGTCTCGTTGGACTGTGTTCCCTCCAGAGGCTTTAGGGAAGGAGGCTTCCCTTTGCCTTTTCCAGTTTCTAGAAGTCACCGACATCCCTTGGCTCACGGCCTCTTCCTTCATCTCCAAAGCCGGCAGCGTAGCATCATCCAAGAGGAGAAAACGAAGGCTTCTAGGGGTGAAACACATTTTTCAAAGTTCAGACATCTAAGAATGGTGAAATGGGGCTTCAAACTTAGGTCTGGGTGAATCCGAAAGGCTGTTTTCTCTCCAGAGGTAAATGAAGGAAGAGACGGTCCTTTCTGGAGCGGAGGAACCATGAAGAATGGGAGGAAGAGTGAAGACGTCCAAAGTGGGGATGCGGTTAGCCGTAGGCTGGCTGGGGGAACCCGAAGGTGTGCGGGACAGGAGCCCGAGACATCATTTTGGATGTTAAGACACAGGGTGACATCAGAAGCCTGAGCGGTCTGGGGACACCAGGGTCGTCAATTTGGGACGCTTTATTTTGCTTTTCTTTCTTTCTTTCTTTGGTTCTCTTGCTTTTCTTTGGGCGATAAATGCCCAGGAGAGCTAACCAGTCTTCAACTCCTGACCCAGGTGCATCGAGATCGCCTCCCTCCGGCAGTCCTCAGAAAATCTCTCCGGTGTGCGTCTTCCAGCCCGGAAGGTCCAAGTGGTTCTTTACGAAGAGAGTCACGCTTTTCCCCGGGACTTTGGGGCCTGTTTAGAAGAGATTTCAGTCGTCGGTGGCTCGGCTACATCCGTGTGGGCCGAGGAGATGACTAACCCTCGCGAGCCCATGCTGGGGCCCGTGTGGCACACGACAGCGGCCACCAGGGCCAGCGAAGCATTCTCAGCCCCTCTGGGCAGCATCGCCTGCTCCTGACTCACTGCGGGGCCTGCCACGGGGGTTGCGGCTGCAGCTGTTCTGTGCTCAGGTCACCGTGTGAGCCCCAAGCTCTGGCTGGAGTCTGACCCCTCGGCCCAGCAGGACTCTTAACAGAACGTTCTGGGCATGCGCTAGGGCTCACTGCTTGTGAAATGCCCACTCACAGCCGAACAGCACCTTCCTGCGTCCGAGATGCTCCTCTTCTTACTCCAGTGGCCTGACAGCGTGAGCCAGGTTTGGAGCACAGCAAACTGAGCTTCAGATCCTGGCTTTGCAGCTTCGTAGCTGAGGACCCGCTGGGAGCCTCCGTTTCCTCGTGTGTAAATTGGGGGTGATAACGGCCAGCCATCACATTTGTTCGGGATAACACCATAGACCTGTGTAAGGTTTCGGGCTCTGGAAAAAGAATTCCCAATTCAAACCCTGGCTCTGCCGCCTGCCAGTTCCATTCCCTCCCTATAAAATGGGGATGGTGGCAGTATCTGATTCCCAGGGTTACGGTGTAGAGCAGACGCCCCCAAAGTGCCCCATCAACCGTTTTGCATGTCTTCGTTGAGTACTGCTCTGCCCCACTCCCCCGCCCCCGCCCCCCGGGACGCAAGGGCTCTGAAGAGGTCCAAGCTACTTAACCTCTCTTTCAGGAATTCAGACGCAGGGCATCTCCTTTCATCAGCCAGGAATCAGAAAAGACGTTGTTGTCACATTAGCGACAAAACATCTCCCTTTCCAAAACGGGATATTTCCCTTGACGGCAGCTAGAGAAACAGGCAGACGGGGCGAGGCTGTTTCAGCATCGTGGAGGCTGGTGTAGGACTGGAACTCACTGGTGACCACAGAGATGTCACACCGTGGGTGTTCATCACCTCCCGGATGGCTGGCAAGGGCAATGGCCGGCCTCCGCTTCCGCCCAGAGGGGGCGGATTCATCCCGCCAGCGGACGAGCGGCGGGATGGGCACCGCCACAAACCGCTGGTGGAGGCAGGGCCTGGGAGAGGGCCTGGGAGGAGGCCCGCGTTCAGAGAGACTGGAAAGGGCCTCACGTGTTTTGTTTTCAGAGGCTCGAATCACATCTTGTCATCGGGACTGCTTTTGCCTTGCTGCGAAGGCAGAGGCAGCTGGCATTGCCATGGCAACCAGGCAGTATCCACTTCCAACTCTCCCCCGAATTTTCTATAACAGCAGCAGAGCCACGGAAAACATGTTTGAAAAGTGAGAGCCATGAACAGAAATGTCATGCGGGGAACTGCGAGGGGCTGAAAAAAGGGGGGGTTGGGAATCATGTTTCCTCCCTGTTTGGTTAACCGAGAATGCAACGAAAAGACACGGGATCAACTCAAATTCAGGCCCGAGAGAAAACAATGTTACTAAGACCCACCTGTGCCGAGCTACAAAGAACCCGGATTGCTCTTCCTGTGGCAATCAGACACACTGACCGTTACCTCTCCAGCCGTGGGCGACACGCCAGCATGACCAGCTAAGGAGATGAGAAAAAAGTTGGGAGCTGGTTATCAGTGGGTGGAGGCACCTGGAACCCCGCCTGGAGACGGCCTCATGGAAGGGCGGTCTTCGGTAGATTTTCCAGATTCAGATTTCTGCAAGGTTCGTCAGCGCCGGCTACCAAGAAGGCGGCTGCATGTCCATCCTCTTCGCCAAGTCATAAAGGTCCCCGGCTCTCTCTGCCATTTTTACAGCCAGCCACAGAATTAATTTAATTTTAATGTTTCGAGTAGCCACATTAATACACGAAGAAACAAGTGAAATTAATCTTAGTCAGAGAGTCTATTGAATCCAATGTATGCAAAATATTATCATTTCAACGTGTAATCGATAGATGAAGTGTTCATGAGACACTTGCTATTAGAAATCGGGTGTGTCGTTTGCTCTGGCAGCATATCTCAGTGTGGATGAGCAGCTCAGTTGACACATGTAGCTGTCATATGGGACGCCGCAGTTGTGGGTCCTGGAGGTGGAGGCTCGGCGACGCGACATGCTTTGCCTCGGGTCACTGAGCGCGTTCACTTCGGAGCGGGGAGTCCAGTCCAGCACCGCGGCGGTGGGGAGCGGCGTGCGCACTGGGGGTGGTGCCGGCAGGCGGGTCCCCTGCCGCGGGGCTCCCGATGTCGGTGACACTTCGGTCAGGGTTGCTCTTTGTTGCAGGGGACTACGCTGCGCATTGTAGGACGTTGACAGCATCCTTAGCCTGGGTCTCAGGGACAAGTGGAATCGCTACTGAACTCTCCCTGGAACATCCATTCTCTCTTCCCCTCGCTCGCGGCTTCTCTAGCCACATCGACCTTGTTCCGCTCTATGACGCTAGAGCCGGGGCTGCTGCTGGGCCCCAAGCTCGCGGGTGTCGCCTGTCCCACAGAGCAGGCGCCTCTGTGCCTCACTACTGTATCCATCCGCAAACTCCCAGGGCGGGTCTCTGATTGGCCCAACCTGGGTCACATGGTCACTCCCCGTCTGGAGCGGGGACCCGGTTCCCAGGTCACGTGGTAGGAGCAAAGGGGAGCAGGTCACTCGAGCAAGCAGGTAGAGCTGGGTGGAGAGAACAATGGTTGTCTCCGTCGGGGCGGCAGGGTGCCCAGGAGCCAGCAGCCAGAGGGGGGCTCGCCTGGGAAGCAGTTGGGGGGCTCACGTTCCTTCCCCGAGCGCAGACGCGCACGGAGAGCTCGAGGCCTGCGTGAGACTGACAGCAGAATCGCGATGATCTCGTCCCCAAACCTCCAGCTGCTGGATGTCAAGAATGTCTCTCGTTTGTTTCTGTGATATGCTCCTTAGCATGGAGCGGAGCGGTGGGCAGATGTTAGCCGTGATGGCTCATTTTCTGTGTCACCTTGGAGAGTAGTTTTCGAAGATTAACATTTAAATCAGGGAACTTTGGGTGCAACAGATGTGGGTGGGCCTCATCCAATTGGTCAAAGTCTGGCCTCCACACAGGAGGGGAACCTCCAGAAGGCCGCATTTGGACTTTGGGGCCCCATTGGCTCTCCTGGGTCTCCAGCCCACCAGCCCACACTGCACAGTTTGGACGTGCCAGCCTCCATGATCCCGTGAGCCACTTCCTTAAACAAATGTCTTTATATACCCGCACATCCTATTGGTTCTCTTTCTCTGGAGAACCATACAGGACCTTTTCAGCTGATACTTGGCGGGCGTGAAGTCGTCGATGCTAGTCAGAGCACTTCCAGACGGCTGACCTGGTGGATTCGCAAAACCCAGATGTTCTGCCCTTTTGATGGGAACCTAGAGGCTCACAAAGGTGACTACATGGCCTAGGTCCCATCCCCAGTTTGTAGTGGGGCCAGCCCGGAGCACCTGAGGGTCCCAAGGTCCTGGGTTGCCAGAGCAGCACAGACTTCTCCAGCCTTCTCCATCCAGCGACAAGCTTGGTTTGCTCCCCCAGCGAAGTGACAACCCTGCTACCTCCAGCTGAAGCTGATGAATACTTCCTATGTGCCGGGCACTGCACCAGCCACAAGGCTGAGGGCCATCTCCACCCCAACGCTCGCTTTCCAGAAGGGGAGCAGGCAAATCGCAGCCTGTGTGTGGTTAGGGACCCTCAGCAAGTTCATGGGCAGGGTCCCTGGGGGCCCGGGAAGACTGTCCTGAGGCCAGTGGAGTCGTAGGAACAAACGAAGTGACGATGGGGGAAGATGTTCCAGTGCTGAGACCCAGAGGTCAGTAAGCCAGGCCACTGGGACAACTCGCCCCACTCACCGATCAGCTCTGGGGACACGACCCTGCACGGCCAGCGCCTCCAAGGCCACTGACTCTTGTCAGAAGGGAGCTCCTCCCAGTGTCACCGGCTGCTGCAGGGCTGCTGGCACTGTCCCTTCCCAGCCTCGCCTCTGCCTGGCCGCCTGCCTCCATCTCCAGGGAAGCAGGATTCATTCTAGGCCTGATTTATTAGTCTCATCCTGGAGTCATCCCAGATGCCGTCCCGAGTCTCATTTACTGACCCGCCTGAGGGCCGGGAAGGAAACGCATTAGACTGGGCAGAGCTGGCGGCCAGGCCCATCTGTCTGGGCATCTGTCCTCCCTCTTCTGTCCCCCCGCTTTCTCTCCACCCCTCCCCCCGCCCTCCCCATCTATCCTCTCCACCGGCAAAGGGAGGACTTCTGTGTCTGTGACCCTGCTCAGCATCACCGAGGCAGTGACACCACGGAGCCCCCAAGTCCCCAGGGAGGATCCCCACCAGGGCAGAGGTAGGAGTCCCCTCAGAAGCTCCCTCACAGCCTCCCCTAGCATGGGGCCTCCTGCCTGACGCAGGGAACAAAGCATTTCCATCTGGGGATACCGAAACCCTCTCCCAGTAACCGGCACGCGCACCAGACCTGCCCGATTCTATGCAAAAAGTGTCTTCCCGAGCAAGTCGACAGGGGATGGAAACCAGGGGTCCACACAGGACGCTGCTGCCTTTGTGAGGCGTTCCTACCCCAACACGGGCCATCAAGATGCGAAGGAGTACAGGGAGCCACGCTTTTTATTTTAATATGTATTAAATCCATTTTAAAAACGTATCAATTTATAACCAGCGTATCTAACCCTTGATGACATAAGTTATTTGATCAAAGCTTACATAGGCATGTACATTTTTAAAAGCAGACCGATTTAAAGAAAAATGCTTAGTAAATAACAGTTACGGGAGGTATACCGACCTGATGAAAAAAACTATCGCGTTTAAGACATATGGCTTTAAAAGGACAGGGCAGTGAACGCAATGCCCCGGTGACACTTTCCTTGGGATGGCGCCAACCTCGATGAAGCCAGCCCATTTCGTGGAGGGAAACGGAACCCCAGGAACCGTGCCCAGCCAGCAGCTGCCTTCCTCCGGCCGCAGAAGGGGACCGCGCTGCACGGAGCAGAGTGCGGTGGCCCTGGGGGTTAAGCAAACATGGCCTCGGGCCTCGGTAAATGTTTAGCCTCAGCGACTGTCTGGCAGAGGGGCAAGGCCGAAGACCTCTGTCCCCGACAGCTGACACCACGGGGGCCAGCTGGGGCGGTGGCGGTGGGGAGGGGCAGCCTGGGTCCCTTCCCCGCCCCATGGTGACCTCTTCTGGTCTAAGGAGAGGTAGGGTATTGTGACTCTCGGAGGCAGCAAGGAAGAAATGGAGAGCAGTGTTCGTGGTTTCGTCAGGGTTGATAATGCCCTGGCATCTATCTGCCCATCCCCCTCTGTCTCACACACGCACACACACACACACATGCACACGCACGCACACAGCAGTCACTGTGCTGTCGCCTCCATCTACACGCATGCAGACACAGGACCTACGTAGTCATGGGTATACATTTACATGCTGAGACGCTGTGCACTCACACACGCACACACAAAGATGAAGATGCAGACACGCACACGCGCCCCACAAACTTATGCATACATAAAAACCAACACGCCTTTGTGTGTGTGCATACATGCACACAGGCTCATCTCACGCACACACAGATATGACCACATGCTCGTAGTCACCTACGCACACATGTACACGTGGGCAGGCAGCACCAATACAACCAGAGAGAAACATGCACGCACACATGTCTGCCTAGACACGCAGACCCAGGAAAATATAGAGCAAGGAAGACACCACATACACAGAGAAAGATATCTGTATGCAAAGACACACGGCACACTTTCACACTTATATGCACATCCACAGACTGACACACACAGGTAAGTACACACATAGGTGAACACTCTCTCTCTCTCTCTCTCTCTCACACACACACACACACACACACACACACACACACACGCAGGATGCAAATATATACTCCCAGCTGCAGTACAGACAGCCCACCTCTGGCTTAGGAATGTCACATCAGACCTCCTACATGTCCCTTCTGCTGCCAGCATCCCAGCTCACAGAGGAGGCCCAGGAGCTGGTCTGAGCCAGGTGACTAGGTACAAGGAGGAAAACAGCCCTGCCCCTTGTCAGCTCTCTCCTGTTCCAGCCCCGCGAGCTGCTAAGGGGCTGAGGGCATCAGAAGGAGACCTCGTCACTGTCCCAGAAGTTCATGGGGGGCGGGATGAACATCACACCAGGCCCTCCCCATCCTCCACAAGTCTTGGGCACATGGTTTATATTAGATAACCTGTCTGCTGTGACAGAGTGAAGCCAGCTGACCTGCTGACACTCAGCCACAAGGACGGAGGAGAAAAGTAGGAACCAGAGACCATTTTGGATAGTGGAGTCAAACAGACCCAAGTTCAAATGCTTCCTCTGCCATTCCACAGCTGCGGACTTGAGCCCGTCTTTCCTCATCTATAAAGTGGGTGTGATAACACCTAGTTCAAAGAACAGTGTGAGGACTGAATTCGATAATACGCTGCAAACCAGGATTTCTCAGCTCTGGTGCTCTGGACGTTAGGGGCCAGACCGCTCTTCGTGGCATGCGTGGACGGGAGCTTTGCTGGGCAGCACGGGTGCTTAGCAGCATCCTTACCCACTACATGCCGACAGCACCCCGGCCCCAAGTTCTGACAACCAGAAGTTCTCCTGACATCGCCAAGTGTGCCCTGGGGTGGAGGTGGGGGCAAAAATCTATTCCCCGCTGAGAACCACTGCTATAAATTATATTATAAATTGTTATTATCATCATCATCAGAATTAAATTAGCTGTAAGACGATCAGAACAGAGGGGGGACCCAGAATGGAATGAGACCGTGACTTTGCTCCAGTAGCCACTCCCCTCCCCGCCCTCCCCCTTCCCTTGCCCCCTCTCTGCTGTTGCTCCTGAAGCCACCTTGCAGGATCAGGCCCAGCTGGGTGGCCAGGGGGACCGCGTGTGCGATCGTGGGAGAGGGGGTGGAACATAAGCAGTCTGGCCGGGGGCAACTTCATACCTGGAAACCAGCCCCCTGGGAAGCAGCTGGGATGCACCCGGCTTCTGGGCCACCTCGGGTGGGGTAGGGTGGGGCTGGGACTCAGGATATCAGGACATCAGGAGCAAAGAAAGCCATGCAGAAAAAGCCACGTGGAACGACAGTGATTTCCTGGAGAGGAACCTTGCCATGTTATTAAAATACAACAGACTCCTATCTTTTGCCCAAGTAATCCCTTACTTGAGAATCTATCCTTATATAACAAACACCATTTACCAGATTTATAAGTATCGCCCATGTGTTGGAGTGCTTATTCACAGTGGCAAAGATCTGGAAATGACGTGTGGATCTTCACCACCGGAGGCATTGTGACTAACGGAGGGGTCACTCATGCGGTGGGGTATCATGCAGTTTTAAGAAGTTGGCTATGTATGACCTGGATTATGGCCCAGCATATTATCGTTAAATGAGAATGAACAAGATACGGATTCATAGCAATAACGGGATCCCACATATCAGTAAAATGGACTAAAAAGCCCATTTTCAGTACGTGTTTGAGCGTGAAGACTGCCAACATTTGAGGAGAAAAGTAACTTTTCACGCACGTGCGTGTGTAAACACACCCGCAACGCTGTGCGTTTCCACGCGTAGGAAGGAGTGAGTGTGGCTCCGTTCATTTCTGCAAGAGAATCTAACAAGGGATGTGTATCAATGAAATTAGTCAGTTCCGAACCAATCTCCACAGCTGAGCTTTGAGACGACGGCGGGTGACTCGTCATGGATGGATGCATTCGACAAATATTTCCCGAGCGTGGGCTGTGCGGCAGGCGCTGATCTAGGCACAGCTGACGCAACAAGGCAAGAGTCGCATCCCTGTCTCTTGGAGCGCACATCCTGGGGGAGATGCGGGCGGCAAACCCGCGAACGCATCCGCACGTAAAGCATCGTGAGGTCGTGTTCGCAAGACAGACAGAGCAGGGCGGGGAACAGAGTGGTGGCCACGCATGGCCTGTGCTTTAGACAGAAGGCCCGCGGGCACCGCAGGGACCTGGAAGGGACCGAGGAATCAAGAAGCCAAGGAGAGACCTGGGCGTGAGTGTCCCCGTAGGGTACCCACAGAGGCAAATGAACCAAGTGGACACGCTTGCCGTGCTCAAGCACAGAAGCAGGTCAGTGCAGGAGAGGGTGCTCCGCAGACACAGGGAGGACTTACCATTTTTTTTTCCGGGTGACGTGGTGCCTTTGGAGCGTTTGGGGCAGAAGAAGAGGCGGTCTTATTTCCTCTGGGCCAGGCTGGCTGTGGAGTCTCAGATTCACCCCAGAAAAGTGAGCTCCACTGCTCCCAAACTCAAGGCCACAGGCAGTGTGCAGGCCCTAACATGGGCGGGTCCAGGGAAGTCTTGCACGCGGGTGACAGGAGACACGCACACGCATGCACTCGGCAGTTCCATTCACGACAGCAGAATGTCTACGGGGAGGAGAAAGCTGGGACATAGTCCCACACAGAAAACAAACTGCTGCGCCCCAAACCCTAACGTGACAGCAAGAAGCGAGTCGCAGAGCACGTGCTACCGGTAGGATGCCGTTTACACGACACCCCACACCGGGCAAGACGAGCTCTATGCTGTGTGGGAGTCCACGAACAGGTCACGGAGTCGAAAGAAAAAGCAAGGAAGGCGATAGCACAAAATTCGAAATAAGGTGGCATAGAATGCGCCATTTCTTTAAAAGCGAGGCTAGTTAATACTTGATTATAGAACGCGCTTGAAAAGAAGCCATGGTTCGTGACCGTCCGCCGTATTTTGTCATCGACGTTGAGGAGATGGGTAAAAATGTCAGCCGAACACCTGGAATGAATATAAGATCGTATGTCAACCGTCGTTGAAAAAAATAAAACATTCTTTAAAAAGAAGGACGTCAGTAGACCAGATTAAGCTCGAGCTCTCCTCTCTTTTTCTTGAGTTTGTAGGTTTCAGGCGAAAGAGTGCTCCACCTATGTGGTATTGTTGAAGCCTTGAAATAAGCGTCACAGTCACACCCATTTGAGAGATCAGCACAGCGGGGCTCAAAGAGGCATGACACAGGTCTGTGTGACTCCAAAGCCGGAAAGAATAGAAAACAGGCCAGGGTCACAGCAGCACGGTCCGTGAGGGCCAGAGAGTAGGAGGATTCGCAGGTCATGGAGAGAAGCTTGAGTTTTATTAATGGTGCCCTTGGAAGGTTTCACGAGTTTTTTAAGTAAAAACCAACGGGTTTGTAAAGCAGGGGAGTGACAAGGCCAGATCTGCATTTTACAAAAATTTCTCCAGCCGCTGCGTCAAGAATAGATCGGAAAGATGGAAAGACACACGTGAGACTGGCAGGGAGGCTCGGAGCAGACAGCGCAGACGGAGGGAAGCTAACGTCTTCACGAGACATCTCAGGGGCAGCCACAGAATTTGGGGGTGGATTGAATTTGAGACTTGGAAGGAGAGGTGGAGGAGAACCCCAGTTTCTGACTTCAGCGGCTGAGTAGAAAGCGTTGACATCTGACATAACTGAAGACAACATGATTGGGGCGGGGCGTGCATTTCAATGCGATAGGCCTTCTGGTTCCTGTCCCTGTCCCCACACACGAGTAAGGAACAACCGACGACCTGCGCTGAGTCGCCCCTGCCCGTAACAGAGGCCGTGCCCATGGCACACTCACGCACCTCGACTCACTTTTCTCCTCCGGCAAGTTTTTTTCTCCCTCCTGTGCCGGCCCATCAGCTTCCAAAAATTGCTATTTCGGTTTTCTAGAAGTTGAATAGCAGCTTCGAAAGTACTGAACAGCCCTCCCCTTCCCCTGAGAATGACCCGAATTTTTTAATGATTTGCTTCGCTGGACACAGGAGTACAGAGTGCCTAAGCCAATGACCTTGACAGTGAGACCAATCTGGGCCGGAAACCAGCCTCTGCCACACGAACAGCTGCGTGGTCTTGGGCGAGGCGGCCCAGGGCCTGGCACACAGTAGGGCCTTACTCAGTGGAAAGCTGAGAAAGGAAAAGAGAATTTTGCTAGAAAGGCCCTTCGGGACCTTCCTGCCATCACATGGGGGTAAACTGAGGCCTGGAGAGATTGAAGGGCTGGCCCAAGGGTGCACCCTGGAGGTAGAACCTGGGAGTCAAGGCTACACCCTGACGCCCCGCCCTGCTCTCTCTCCAGATCTCCTCGGGAGAACCGTGGACACCAGCAGAGGCAGTAGGACCTCGGAGTGTGTTTTCAGTTGCTTGTAAGGTTGCTTTCCTGGCGCGGAGGGGCGCCCAGGCTGGACGGGCTCTGCTTATCTGTGCAGAGTAGGCAGCATGAGAACATGGCCACCCGGACCTGTGCTCCTGCACGGCCGCAGGAGGCTGGCGCTGACCCGCTGCCGACCCCCCTTGGCTGGCTCCGTGCTTGCTGCTTTGCTGCAGTCTCCCCCCCTCTCCGTGGTCACCCAGACACTACAGCCTGGCGGCGTCGGCAGCTGACCATCAGGCTTAAGCGACTGGGTTTTGAACACGTGGCCCACTCCTCCCATGTGCATGGCCTGCCCTGTCCTGTGGGCCTGAGTTTGTGGTTCTGGCCCTAGATCGTCTCCCTTAAAAAAATGTTTTCGGAGATAAAGTTACGTGCTCTAGGCACCTGTACCGTGTCGCCCGCAGGTGCCCAGCCCGGGTCATCTCTCTCTCACTCTCTCTCAGCAAAAGTGTGTCCTCTGAAACCCTCCTCCCACAGCCATGTGGAAATAGAAAACCCTGCCTGCAGTTCTGGCTGGGCCTTTCTCCACAGTTCTCACTTTCCCTCATCTCCTTTTGGGCACCTTTCCCCATCCTTTCCTCGCCCCCCACCCCACCAACCCCCTTGCCTACCATCAAACGCCTCCCATCCCCTCCTCCCTGCAGAAGCCTTGCCCTGGGCTCCGTGCCCCGGAAGCATTACAAGCCTCGCCCTTCCTCTCCGCATCGGCTGGGCCAGAGGATCCGAGGGTAGACGGCTTTACCAAGGGCACTATTTACCCAGGGCACAGGGTGGGGTTCCTTAGAGCAAGAAAGACAATCATCAACACCCCAGCTCCCATGAGTTGCTCTGGATGATGAGATGATGCGTCCTGGCCTCCGCTTTCAGAGATGAATAAATGAGATGTCCTGTCTGAGACAGGTGAGCTTCCCCACTACTACCTCCTTGTCTGTGGCCTCTGTTGAGACCCGCACCACTTTTGAACTTGCCTTGGGCTCCCCATCTCCACCCTGCTCCCTCCGGCCACTTTCCACCAAGCCCCAAGCTTGACCAGGTTCCCCACTCTCCCCTGCTTAAATGCCATCAAGAGCCCCCCACCCAGACACCTCAGAATGAAGGCTGAGGCTTTGGCCCACCAGGTGGGGCCCGCTGAACTTCCCTGCCCCATCTGCCACCTGCCCCAGGAGCGGTCGGCACTCAGGTCAGGAAGCCGCAGCTCTCACCTGGGCCTCCGCTTTGCCTGTGCTTCTTCCTCCGCCAGTTTTTGTTCAAAACAGAAACAGGCCAAAAATGGAGTCACTTCCGCTAAGCCACGTCACCGAACCAAACCTAATACCTAACCTAATTTCAGTTTCAGCCTCTCTGAGAAGTGGGTTTTCAAACCAAGTGGCGTGGAATTTCCTGGTCCACACTAGTTAGGTAGCCAGTGTTGGTTAGGTAGCTTATCTGCCTGCTAAGACCCCCGGCCTTCCCCTAAGGGAAGATCACCTGCACAGAATAATCCACTCTCTCGGTTTTCTAGTGCTGCTCTCTCTCTCTGCCTATAAAAACCTCCCATAAAAACCTCCCATTCTTTACAACCTCTCGGAGCATCCTCTTGGTTGTCGGATGGGCTATTGCCTGATTCATGAACCGCTCAGCAAAGCCAAATCGCTCTTGAGATCGACATGGCTGAATTTTGTTCTTTAGCAGCTTAAACACCCCTCGTCCCCACTCCAGGCTCCACCGCTTACCCTGCCACATGGGCAGATCGATCTGTCCTCCTCAGTGCCCAGACCCCGCTGCTGTGTTCGGCCTGCCCGTGCTGTCTTTACAGACCTGTGTCCCAGACTCGGAGACTCTCAAACGAGGACCGTCCTGTCCTCGGAACCTGGAACAGCGCCCGGCATGAGGAACAGCCAGTCAAGACCCGAGGAACTAAAACAGTGCGGAACTGAGTTTCAGCAAAGACGTGAAGAGGCCGTTCACTGGGGGAGGCCGTCCTCGGATCCTTTGAGAACGTGTCTCGTGCTTCATACAAACACAGATTGTCCTGCAAGGAGATGATCATGGGCCTCCCTCCACCCTCGCCAGCCACGAGGCTCTTTCTCCTCTCCATTGCTCTCATGAAACAGGTCCTGTCATCGCTGGGTGCAGGACAGTTCACCACAAAGTGCCTTGAGTTACTACTACCCATTTTTCGGGTCAAAATCTTGCGACTCCAAATGAACAGTTAGATCCTGAAGGGCAATCTTAAATATTCATCCATCTATCCATCCGACTATTCATATAACCATCTATCCATCCATCTGTCCATCCATCCATCCATCCATCCATCCATCCATCCATCCATCCATCCGTCCGTCCATCCATCCGTCCAATCAAGCATCTACACTGTACCGCACACTCCAATGGGTGCTGGGGATAAAATGGAAAGCAAACTCGGATGGGACCTCTGCCCTCACTACAGCTGATACTGCAGTCTGGTGCAGGAGAGCTATGCAAACAGACAATTGCTTATAAATGTAAAATATCCACTGTGACAAGGGCCTTGAAGGAGAAATCAGCAGGGCCCTGGAGGCCTGTCACAGGAAGAATGACCCTGGTATGATGAACAGGAAAAGCCCAGCACGGTGGCAGCAGCAAGGCTGTGAGGGAGTGAGGTCCAGACGAGCAAGTGCCACAGCGCCAGCCGTGCCCAGGAGCCCTTTCTTTGTATGTTAGCAACAGTTAGACACCGGCCTGCGATGGGGCGGTGCGATGCCACGGAGCTGGCGTTTCAAATGGTTCTTTGTTCATTCATTTATACGAGCATGCTCAATCATATATGTGCATTTTTCCCGTGATGTCATTTTCTCTTACATAATACAAAGTGTGTATTTATATACCATATATGTCGATCTATATATAAATGCACAGACAAATGCACGCGTGCACGAAGCTTCTTTCTTTTCCCTGACACTCAGTTCTCCAGAAGGTAGTCGGTCCACGGAAATGCGGCCATCATAATCATCATCTTCATAATTATATAACTATCACGACTCATACTTTTATATTGTATACTTGACAATTATATGGCTCTCTAGTGAGCACCACTTCATACCCATTTTCCCTACTCCCCACAACAACCCCACTAGATAGAGTTTGCTTCCTCATATCACAAGTGTGGAGACTGACACTCAGAGATATGAAGTCACTTGACCCGTGTCACACGGCCAGAAGTGGGGGGAGGCAGCGCTGGAGCCCAGGTCTGTGTGATTCTGCCTCCATGTTGCCTCCTTTCTAGAATTATAGGACCCACAGAGACCTGAGAGAGTGGGCAGACAGCTGGCTGAAGCAGGAGCCACCTGTGCCTGCTGAAGAGTTGGTCTCTATTTAAAACAAGAACCATTCAGGGAACGGGACCATGACCGTGGCTGCACAGACCAGCTGGGCCCCGGGGACTCCATGGAGCTGCCTCTGCACAATAGATCTGCTGACCCAGGGGTCAGAGGTGTCGCCCAGAGGTCACTGGCCCCTGGCTGAGGAGAAGGCACACAGATCCGTGGGCCCTTTTCCTGTGGACCACACAGGGAGGGTGAGATGGGCTCTGGACTCAGATGCACAACGTTAAGGCCCACCGGGAATTTGTCCCCGGCCTTTGGGGTCAGACTTAGATTCATTCACATGCCACCAGCTTGGTTGGGCTGTGTGTCTGACATTTGCTAGGCACTTTCACAGGCGACTTTTCACCAGTCCTCACGGTGACCCTTCGAGAACAGTACTACTAATGTCCCCACTTAGACAGGAACGAAGAGAAGCTCAGAGAGGTGGCGTGTCTGACCCAAGCACACACAGCTACCAAGTAGCAGAATTCTACTCGGCACAGCTTAACACCCGTTCATTCCTTCACTCATCCATTCAACAAATATTTAGGGCAAGTCTCCATGTACCGGCGCTGTTCTAGGCACTTGGAATACATAGATAAATAAGACAGACAAACTCCCCATCCTCGTGGAGCCGACATGTCAGAGCCACAGTGCCAGGGTCGGTGCAGTCTGTCACGACCGAAACAAAGGAAACGGGGACCCAGTTCCTGCCTTTGAGAAGCTTGTGGTCTCGTGGAAGAAACACGTAAATGGAAAACTTTAAAGCATCGTGGAAAGGTTAGGGTCCTTCGGTAGGGGTGAGCAGAGAGACTGTGAGGACAAAGGGTGGCCATCAAGGAAGACTTCCTGGAAGAGGTATCACCTGAAATGAGCCCAGTGGGATCAGTCAGGGACGTTAAAGTCATTTCTAGGTAAAATTCGCAGCAGGGGACAGAGCCCAAATCTGGTCTCCTTCGGCTGCTGCACCCTGAGACTCAGACAAAACTGGCTGCCAGACTTGACTTGTTCTCCCAAGGACACCTGAGCAAAGGCTGGGAGGCAGGAGGCAGGTCTTTGGTGCAGAGAACCTGACCTCTGGCTGCGAAGGTCAGCAGCAGACATGGCTGAAGAGGAGGATGGGCTCAGATGGCCTCCGGTGTTTAGGAAGCCCTGGGGAGTTTTAAGCAGAAAAGTGGCCACGGATGATTTCAAAGCTCCCTCCGGGGCTGAACAGGGGCGGAAGTGCAGGGGGGGGTGCAGGCGGAGGCTATCTGACCCACGGTGGGGTCGGGACGGGGCCTCCAACTCCAGTGTTGAATTGGTTTTGAATTATCTTTGAGGCAAAATTATCTTTGCTCATTAAAAAATCAAGGAAAAAAGAAAGGAAGGAAAGGAGACGAGGGAGGGAGAGGAGGAGGGAGAGGGAGGGAGAGAGGGAGGGAGAGAGTAGGGAAGAGAAGGTGGGAGAAGCTTATCGAACAGCAACATCAAGCCCAATCCCCTCTTTTTAAAACATTTCATGATAAATTACTTCATGCGGTTTATATGACATTACAAAGTATGATAAGAAATGAACATCTGTGACCCCGCCATTCAAAGGAAGAACTAGACCGGCCGGGGTGACGGAGCTGAAGGGAGATCCACTCTGACGCGCTCCCCAGTCCCCGCTGCACCCCCGCCCACCCTGAGCCACCTCGCCCTGCATGTCATTTTGGTCCCCTTCCCCTCCTTTATTGTGTGTGTTTACCAAATACGAATGTGTCCCTAAACGATACAGGGCTTGATTTGCTTGTTTTCCAGCTTCGTTAAAAATGCATCTGAGATGCTACTGCCACTTGCACTTCTGAATTCAGCAGCGTCTGTCTCCGATTGGCCCACGTGGATGCCGGTGGCTATGATGCATTCGGTCTCACGAGCATATGGCGTGTTCCGTTGTGTGCATGTACCTCAACTTCTCCATCTCCGGCCGATGGGCCTTTGCGGGGCATCAGACGAAGCTGTTATGGGCACCCGTGTGCATGTCTCCTGGAGCACACGCTCATGAGTTTCTCCAGGAAACTTTGGGGCAGAATTGCTGGGCTGTGCAGGGCCCAGCGCTCTCTCTACTTCTCTGTCCCCAGCAGGGCCCAACGGCCCCCAAATCGGCCTCAGTGACAGCACGCTGAGAGTTAGCACGGCGTCCCAGGGCGGGCAGGCTCGGGCCAGTCCCTTGTCACCTCCTGGGACTCAGCAGACACCCAGATTTCTCTCATGCACCAGCAGGACCAGCAAGCCTCCAGCTGGCTACTAATTAGGTCACGAGGGAGTGTCGCCCTCTCGCCCTGGATTCGTTCCATTCCTAGGGCCTCCTAAGGCTCTGTGCACAAGCCACTAGGCCCAGGGGAGACAGTGGCCACACGAGCTACTGAGCTGACCGCACCCCAGGCACTATCGGACCACGTTCCAGGCATGTGAACTCCGTCTTCGTCACCAACGGCGTGAGGTAGCACTGCATTATCCCCATGTTGCAGATAAGAAAGCGAGGTACAGCGAATCAAGGAGGTGGCCCAGAGCAGCACGTGCTAACAAGTGGGGAGACCAGTCTTCAAACCCAGGCAGGCTGGCCCCAGCACCCCACCAACCCCACCCCACCGGCCCACCTCTTACTAGCTCCGAGGAGTCGGCTCCTGAATTCAATCGGCACTCCCTGACTTGTGAGGAAAAGAAGCAGAACTTGAATGAATGCAAACAGAGACGTAGTGGCTGACGAAAAATAAACCCAGAAGAGAGAGGCAGGAAGCTGACTTCGGGGCCCAGTGGGTCCAGGGAGGCGCAGTTCGGAACCACCTACCTCCACACTGACAGCCCCCTGTGCTGCCTTCAGTCTCCAGCTGAGGGACAGGCAGGAGCATGGCTGCCTGCAGCTTCCACCCCACCAGATATCTACCAGATACCCCAATTCCTGTGAAGAAACAAAACCCAAGCAACTGGCCAAACCCCACACCAGGAAGGGCGCCGACTGGCTCGGCTCAGGCCACTGTCCTTTCCTGGAGTGACACCAGCGGCTGGGTGACGCCGGGTCCTGGGATGGCTGGCAGCACAGAAGAGCACAGGCTCTAGCCTACGGCCACGAAGGGTGCCTCGCCCCCAGGAGGGGCTCAGCAGATAGGGGCCCTGGGCCAGAGTAGGGGACGGGGGACAGCACACAGTGCAACCGGCCCACAGGGCAGTTTCACGTAGCAATGCACCCTGTTTGTGACAAGGGACAGAAGACACCTCAGGAACCCTTCAGCAACCCCTGCTCCAGCAATGCCGGGTCTTTACAAGGACCCCCTGGGCCAGAAGGAATTCTCTCTTCTCATCGCTTTCTATCTGGCACTCAGGGAAAAGAGTATTTGGTTGATATCTGTAAGCAACAGAACCTCCCCCCATACACCCCGGCCGTGGCGGGCTCGTGCACATTACGCCTGGCTGCTCAGGGTGGGGGGCGGCAGAGCCTGGGGATGAGGGCAGGGGTCCTCTCTGGGCCTGCCGATCACAAGCCCGGCGGCGCAGGCCACTCTGAGGAAGCCCCGGAAGGCGGTGTCCACCCTGTCGAGGGGAACTGGCTGAGGGCACAAGGAAGGGGAACAGAAATCAGGGCTGGGGACACATGACTGGACATGAGAAGCTCCTGTGTGAGCGGGCCTGACCTCTCGCTGTCCATCTTCCCCCAGAAGCCCCCAACCCTCGCCCAGCCCGCACTCCGCATACCCCTGCGGACCCCGGCGAAGGCCCGTGTGTCCTCAGCGAAACCAGGTCAGAGAACATTCCAGAAGCAACTCAGAAAGTCAAGCAACACAAATCTGAACAGCAGAACAAAGCCAACCTGTCGGCCAAGGAAACTCAATCCGATTATGCCCGGTGCCCCCGTGGCCACAGCCGGAGCAGCCTTGTGACAGAGAAGAAAAGGCGCTTTCATGGGCCCCACCCTGCCTGCTGGCAGAATAGACCCTGGAAAGGGCCCTGCCTGCCCGCCAAGGCCCCATGGGACCTGCTGGCCCCTCACCCAGCCTGGGGTGGGGCTGGGGGGACCTCCTCCTTCATCCGGCCCCAGAGGAGACGGGAGGTGGGAGAGGACGTCAGGAAAAGCCAAGGACAATGACTGGCTTCAAGGTTAAGGCCCTGCAGATAAAAAAGACAGCGTGTTTGTCCTGGAAACTGGCTCGTGGACAGATTAAATTTAGGAATACCCGGGCCAGGTATGCGGGGCAGACGCTTCCTTAATGAGCCCATCGTTATTTAAATGCTTAATCAGTTACTGGGCCAACACCCCTGGAGGTGACAACGAAAGTCGAGCCGATAAAGAAAGACAGTGATGGATTGAGCCCTGCCGGACTGTGTCAGGGCCGGGCTCCTGTGACATCGAGTCCCTGCACAGGTCGGCCCCGTCATCTTCATAGGGCAAGGAAGGGCTGCACTGACGATTGAGACGATCCCCAACGTGCACAGCTGCTTTGCTCGGGCACAGTCTTTCTTTGCCATTTCGTGTTCTTAACAGGGAGGTGAGTGGGACAGGCAAAGGACATCTAGGTGGTGCCTCCGTCCCTCGCCCTGACACCACCCCCCGCCAGCCAGTTCCAGCCCCCTGTGTTCCCTTCCCTTTAATGCTCTCCTCTGTCCATCCCGCCCCTCCATTCATCCGACAGCGCTGATGAGCAACCAGCAGCCGTCCTGCGTGGTGCTGAAGCATAGTGTGGCAAAGCCCACGCAGCCCCCCACGGCCCAGCGGGAGAGGCAGACGTCCATCCAGCGATCCCACAACTAAATCATTACAAACTGCACAAGCAGGCTGAAGAAAAAGTGAAGAAAATGGGGTTCGGGGGGAGGGGAGGAAGGAGCGGGAGGAGTGGGGGGCATCTTGGGCCAGTGGAACTATTCTGTGCCATGCTGGGTTGGTAGATGTGGACACTATGCATTTGTCAAAACCCGGAGAAATGTAGGGACAGGAAGAGGCAGGAAGTCACCCCAAAGTAAACCATGGACCCCAGTTAATAATACTGTATTCAGTGCCAGCTCAGCAATGGTGACACGTGGACCACTCTTAACGCGGGCCGTTAATAACAGGAAGGACCCGGGGGAGCGAGGAGAGGGCCATGTGCGAACTCTCTGTACTTTCTGTGGAACTTCCTGTAAACCTAAAACTGCTGTGAAAAATAAAGTCGATTTAAAAAAAAAAAAGGTGGAGACAACTATGGAAAAGCATAACAGGGCACCCGATCTATGGCAGGCGCGGCCTGAAGCCACGCTGGTCGGCGGCCATTCAACCTTTGGTCACATCCATCCCTACAGGTGTCATTTCCCCTGCAGGGAGGGGAGGGGACCACGGTTTAGGGAGTCCCTGTTGCGTGCAGCTCAGACTGTGAGAAAGCCGGACAAAGCGTTCCCGGCCGGTGGGCATGAAATATTCACGGTGGGGCCTGTGAGGGGCGAGGCACCGATTTTCACGCTTAGCGACAGAGAACCCAGATGAAAGAAAGTTGAGGAACACTGCGCTGTTGCAGTGAACTCACCACGCAGGCGAGCGAGGTGACATGCCTCCCACTTTCCAGAAGGGGCAATGGAGGCTCAGTAAGACTGAGTCGCATGCCTGTGTCAAACAGCTAAGCAGAGGCCGAGGGAGAATTTGAACGCCAACCGGACCAGCAAATGCGGCTGCGGCACTTGCTAACGGGGGACTCTAGTGGACACCAGTGGCATTCCTGGGGAGACTGGAACTCACGGGCCGAGAGTCAGCAAGTCAGCGGGTCCCCCTCTGCCTGCGTGGTGCGTGTGGGTCAGCGGCAGTGGGACCCGCACGGGGCTGCCACCTCGATGCTGTCCGGAAGCCAGAGGCATCATCAGCCCACAAGAAAAGCCTCGCTCGTCTGGAATCACTAACGTGGCTCTCGCTGCCACCAGCCCGGGCCAAGCCGAGGTCCAGGCGGTCCTAGGTGCTTAAAGGTTCACGGAACGAAGATGGAAGGGAGACCACATAACCTAGCAGGGGCTCAGCAAATCATGTACTTGGTGATTTTAAATGTATGTTTCTCCCTTCCTCCTAAAAGCAGATCCTCAGGACATCCAAAGGGCTAAGTGTCACTCGCCACATTAGGACGGTGAAATGAGAAACGTTTGGAGACATCGAGATGCAGCCGGACCGCCTCAGTGCCATCCACTGGACTATCTGCCATGGTGGACATGTCCCCTACCTGCGCTGTCCAATGTGGCAGCCACCGGCCACACGTGGCCATTGAGCACTTGAAATGTGGCTGCCACACAGAAGGAACTGCATGTTTCATTTTATTTAAATTCATCGACTTTCATGAAAGAGCCACACGTGGCGAGTGGCTGCCGCTTTGGACAGTGCAGACTTAGATGATTTCGTAATGTGCTGAGACTTCTCTCCGCTTTCAGTCGAAATTCTTATTCTCCCTGGTGCAGCCATGACAGCAACTCACCTCGCTAGCAGGGTCCAGTGTCACAGAAGCCTTTCACGCCTGCCGAATAGGACAAACCCTGGCAGGGAGGGAGGAGAACACCTCAGTCAGAGAGGAAAGGTGACTTTCCCAGGAACTGGGATCTGAGGCTTCTGAGTCCCATGAGGCCTTGCTTCCCGCCTGTGCCCTTGTGCTCCAAACTCCCAGCAAGACACATTTATTTCCCCAGTTCAGACAGCAAGGCTCGCTGGCAAAGGGTGGTCATGCCCAGCACTCTGAGCTATAAGATGTAAATGTTTATCACCAATGAACAAGTGTGTGCATCAAGCACTGGCTATGGGCCAGACGGGGACATAGAGCTAGCCGTGGGACTCCTGTCTGGCCCCCTGCAACAGGAGACGGTACCTCTGGCCAGCGTGGTAGATGTGGGGGTGGTAAGAAGTGGGCAGATGCCCATGGATTTTGTGGATGGAGCCAGGAGCCGTCCTGGTGCCTCCACATCCGGCTGGTGGCCTGGGGCAAGCTGGTTTCTCTCTCTGAGCCTCCTCTTCTTCGCCTTTGAAATGGGGGCGCTACCTGACCTGCAGTCTGCCATAGGCCCCAGATGTGACCATCTCAGTGCCTGCGACATTGGAGGAACTCGGCCACTGGTAGTTACTATTGTTATTTGTGTTCTTAAATAATCAGGCACCAGGGATATTTGTCCTTAAAAAGGATCCGGTTTCTGTGGCATGAATCCCTGCGCACCCTGCCATCATCCCCCCTCCCCCCACACAGTTCCCATGAGGACTGGTGCTTAAATTGCCAAAGGGCCCTCTGCTACCCATCCAATGGGAGGTTTCCCGGGTTTGTCAGTTACCCAGGATCACAAAGGCAGGTCTCGGATGCACCGTCTGGCTGGGGCCTGGCCGCCCCGTCATCCTGCAGGATCCGAGGCCCTCGTGTGAGATATTAACATAATATTCCTTCCAAAAGTGATTATAGTGTCGCAGGGAACAGAGTGTCATTGGGTGGCTGCAGCCTGCTCCCATCGGCCACGAAGACTAAACAAGCTAATCAAATTAGCACAAACGTGCACCCGGGCCTGACAGCTGGGCCTGAAGGTCACCACGGCAAAAGCATAATTCCGCTGTAGGGTGACTTGACTAATGGGGCCCCATGGGCACCCAGGCCCTGGTGGACTCTGACAAGCCTGTATGGTGAGGGCGGCTGCACCCACAGGCAGCCACGGCCAGGGTCTCAGAAGGACAGAGGCCACGTCGGCCAGCAGCAGAGAGAGAAAGGAACAGGAAGGGCGGGAGGCGGGGGGGGGGGTGGGGTGGTGGTGGTGGTGGTGTGTGTGTGTGTGTGTGGTGTGCTGTGCAGTGTGTGTGTCTATGAGTGAATAGAGAGAGACAAGAGACAGAGATTGGCCACCCCATGTACCCTCCCATAACTTCCTGAAAATGCGGACTCCAGAGGCTCCCTTGGTACAAGTTACAGCTCTGTCATTCGCTGTCTGTCTTTGAGCAAGAAATGTCACATCTCTGAGCTCAGGGTCCTCATTCATTAAATGATCATAGGGAGTGTCCTTAAATCTTGAGGTTGTTGAGAATATTAAATGAGCTAATATCATGAAGTTTACCATATAATGTCTGACATTGTGAGTGTTCAATAAATAGCAGTTGTATTATTATTATTATTATTATTATTATTATTATTATTATTATTATATTGTTCAGCGACCTTCACCGTGGGCCTTCTGTGTGCCGGGCCCCAGACTCGGGGACGGCCATGTTAAGGATGACACTGTCCTTGTCCTCAGGGAGCACACACCACGATGGGGGTGACGGGTGAGTAACTAGAGAATGACAATGCCCCCTGGTGAGCGCCATGAGAGCAGATAGGAGCAGGGCCTGAGAACGCGCGTGGGGCACCCCGGCCTGGGGGCCCAGGGTCTGGGGAGAACTGTCTGAGAGGAGGCGGCACCACAGCTGAGGTTGGAGAGAGAGTTGGGATTACGCAGGCGAGAAACAGCAGAGGCAGGACCGGAAGTCAGTACCACAGGCATCTGGCTGGGCAGCAGAAGTCCCCCGAGGGGCAGACAGGCTCCTGTTGCCTAGACCGGCGGGGCAGTTTGCCCAAAGCCTGGGGGCTCCTCAAGTTCAAGAGAAGATCAGAAGGTACAGCCATGTCCCAAGAAGCAGGGATGAAGGGATCTGTCCCACTGGAGAAAGTCATCCACCAAATTTCGAGTCCCAGGCATACGAAGGGAGCCAGGGGGCCACGGGAGAGCAGAGGGGTCTGGGAGGTGCCCGTCCACCTGGCCGCACTGCCTGCCCCCGGGCAAGGCGCTCATGGGCCACAAGTCCATCCACAGGCCGGGAGGGTCCCCGGCTCAGAGTGTCCCACCTGTAGTCACCTCCTGTCGACTTCACGACTTGCCACAGCCACAGACTCAGCACACTTGTCTCTAAAACAGCCCCCTTTTAAAAATCGAAATTGCTAATTAAATCAAAATCTTTACAACGCTACCATTACTGAAGAGTCAGCCCATTCACCACTGATGGAAGGCAGTCATACAAATGAAACAGGCAAGGCTGGACATCTCTAAGTGGTTGCTGTCACCTCCTGCAGACTGGGTCTGAGGCCAGGCGCTGAGGGGTTGGGGGAGGTTAGCAAGTGTTCTGGGAGGTGCCGAAGGCAGCCAGGACCGGAGGAGACTCGAAGGAGGAACACAGTCGTCGCTGGTTAAGTCCGTGTCATTTGGTGCCAGGCGTGTGCCCCACCCCTGTGCTTGCACACAACAGGTACCTGCCCTCTACCCGCCCTCTACCTGCCCTGCACTGGGGCAAACGCTGGCCCCAGACACCTCAAAAGCTACTTCCAGCTAGAAAACTCTTCGCTGTTGTGAATTTAGCAGCTCTTCTGGATAGGTAGACGTGACCAGACACAAACCACCGGGCCACTCTACTTGCCTTGTCTGAGCTCCGCCCAACTCCCACCCAGTGACACACCTGGACGGCATTCCCAGGAGGGCTGTGCCCACGTGTGGCCTCTGGGGCCGTCCAGTGGGCGGGAATCTCAGCGCCTTGGCCAGAGACTTCTCAGGGGGACCGGCCCACGACCCTTCTCACTGTCCCAACTCCACGCCCACCTCTCCCTTGGTCCACAATGCCCAGTTCGGGCCTTCATCGCCTCCCTCCTGGACCACCGCCCAGGACCCCCAACGGCTCTGGGAACTGCTGGTACTTTGCCAGCTCCCTGCTCATTAACTCCATCCTCCTCTCCACAGCCAGCATGAACTTAGTGAAACTGAATTCTAGCCACGTTGTTTCCCCACCTACGACCCTTCGGGGCCTGGGGCCCAGGCTCAAGATCCTTAATCGTACGTATGGTACAGCGCACTCACCTGGCCCGTCCACCTTTCCTGGCCTCACCTCATGCCCTTCCAGTCGCCACACACGAGGCTCGCTCAGCACCTACAGCGTGTGGTTTATACCTCAGGACCTTGGCACAAGCCTCCCTGCCTACACCTCCGTTTCCATCATCCGGCCTGTCTGTCCCTCTCTCCAGCCTACATCCTCTTTAAGGGCAGGGACTGTCCATCCTGGTGACGGCTTTACCTCTGGCTTTAGCACTGAGATTACAGACCCGGGGTCCCACGGTGCTCCACGACATGCTTGGTTAAGCCTACCCCATGTTCTCTTTCTTCTTTAAAAAAAAAAAAAAGATGTTTTAATTAATTACCAATATTGAGCGATTTCTCACAAAAATCAAAACCAGGCCTCTCTTTAAAAATATCACAATCTGCCCACACTGGGCGGGGTTCCTGCATGACAAGGACAGGCCGGGGTTGAGAAGCCGCTGCCCCTTTCAGCCAGGACACCTGCTGTCCAGTCGCCACAGGCTCATCACTGTGACCTGCCTGGCGGCCCAGGTACTTGAATAAGTCTCAGGATACATCACGCTCATTCAAGGGACTGTCCAACTCTTCTTTTAAACATGTACTTCTGAGGTCTCCGATACGTGGCACGTCTTGCACATGAGGCCCGATAAGCCATCGCTTCTGCCGTATTAAACCTGCTTTTCTTAGCAGAGAGAGAAACAAGATCAACTACAAGATCAAGTGCCCATGAGAATTTTAAAAGCACTAATTGTCCAAAGTCGGCACAGGCGTCCCCATAACGAGGACACGGGGCTGGTTTCTCTAACGCGAGGCTCCTCAGGTTTTACCATGTGCAGGAATCGGCGGGGGGAGGGGGCCTGTTAAAATGCAGATTCGGATCAGTGGGGCCCGGCGGGGCCTGGGACCACATTCTAACAAGCTCCCAGGGGAGGACGATGCTGCAGGTCCCTGCGCACTCAGCAGCAGGCTCTGTGACATTCCCACAACAGGCAAGAGAGGCCCTAAAGCTCAGGTGTCACCACCCACGGCCGCCTGGCTGCCTGGAAAAAAACACCTTCCGGGTCATTCGGGTGTCCTTGGGATGACCTCCTGCATGGTGTCACCATGATAAAGGCAGGCAGCCCTCGGAGAAGGCCTAACTGCTCGTGACAGCCCCAGAAAGGGCACCATGCAAGCAGGGGACACGCAGGGGCGCGGTAGGTTAGAGCATCAGACCTTAGACACCTTTTCCCACTCCCTCACGGCCCCGAGCGGGTTTTCTCGCAGGGGCTTAGACTGTGGCCCCACATAGGGGTTCAGGATGCTCCCGAAATCTCAGGGAGAAGACGACTGAGGCTCGGGTCAGCCTCGGTCGCACCCCCCAGCTTGCAAGTCGGCTGTTTTGAGCAACACTCACATTCGACCCACAGTTCCCAGCGTGTTATTTTTCCAGGCTGCAGAAGAGAGCCACGTCAGGGACCTCAGAGGAAGCAGAAGGAAAACAGACACTCGGCAGAACTGGTCCCAGGGGCTTCTCGCACTGAGCTCGTAAACAGGAAGTCGCAGGTAAACTCCGCAGGAACAGCCCGGACTTGGCTGGTTTGTTTTGCAGCCTTTCGGCTCATTCAGATAAACTAAGGAGAGGGTTATCAGAAACTCAGCCTGTTCACAGCCCACTCCCCACGGATAGCGAGACTGCTGGACGAAGAGGTGTACCCTGGGAGGGGGCGGGCGGGGCTGCTCTAGCCTGCAGGAATGTGCCCTCTGATTATTCTAGCCCACTCTCCCCCAAATTCCCTGTGCCACCCCCAAAGAGAAACATTTCTCAGGGCCATGAAGCGTTGAGAAGCCAGCCCCTGGATGGTGGCTGCAGCTGGCATGGCCGGGGTGCCCGCTCTGGGCTTTCGTTATTGTCTCATGTTTTCAAAGAGCCAGCTCTGGTGGAGGCTGGGGAGAGACGCGTTTGGGGATTTACACGGCCTAGGTATACACAAATAGCAGCAGACAAAATGTCCTTTATCAGCTATTTCCCAGGAAACAGGGAGAAAATTCTTCTTGTTGCCAGATTATGAGTCTCACGGTTCTGGGAGACAGGGCTCTCTTCTTCCCTGTCCCCTGTGGGGAACACTAAGTCACTGTTCCTGACGCCCACCGGGAGGGTCTCTGTTGGAGAGAAGGCAGGAGCAGGCTGGATGAGTCGGGCAGCTGCTGAGAGAACAGGTTCACTGCCAGCCAGAGCACAGAGATCCTTTCCCAGGAAAGGGAGGTTGCGTAGCCTGCTGGGTAAACTGGAAATTTTAACCACAGGATGAGTAAAATCAAAACGAGTTGAAAACTGATTGTTAGCATTAGCAGGAGGTATAAGCATGCTAGGAAAAAAAAAAAAATAACAAATAGATTTGAAATACGTTTTTCCTAAAACCAGGAAGAGATATTTCCAATAACTGTGTCACATAGAGGTGCCCACTGTTCTCACCTGCTGGTATTTCAAGGGTGGTTTTGTTATGTCTTCACACAGATGGCCTGGGAAACACTCAGTATATTTTTCTTTTCTTTTTAACCCTTTACGAGAATTCGGACCCAATCTCTCACAAAGTACTTTTCACAGTTCCTCCGTGGAGCCAGGATCTAGCTATGGAGTACCTAGGACCAGCTATGCACCCCTTGCTAAGGATTATCAGATGCCTTCCAGTACAAAAACCCATGACAAAGAAGAAAGACTCGCACCTGTGGCTACAACAAAACAATGAGATTCGCCGGAATCTCAATCACGAAAAGAGCACTGGGGGATGAAGCAAATATTTGGGGAGCAGTGGGTGAGGGGTGCAGATGACGAGGGCTGCCGTCACACAGTACCAGGGGCCACTTCCTGAAGAATGATTGCACGATACACCATGAGTACCACTCCCTGGAGCTGTGCGGCACGGGGGACACTGGGGAGACCCCCCCAGATGGCATATTCTGATAACAAATGTGGTCCCTAAACTGCCTTCTGACCAGGGTGGGTTCTCTGGGATTACGGAGCCCCAGGAATTTGCTGATTCAGACCCAGGGAAGGGAGCATATGCTTTTGCATGACAGAAGGGGACAGGGCAGAGGGAAAAGCTACCTGCTTGTGTCAGATTCTTTAAGGTCTTGCTGTGACCTGTGGATAGGGCTCTGCCTGACCACGTAACTCTTCAGTAAAACCTACACAATTGGATTTGTGTGTGTGTGTGAGCTGCGCTCCAAGTCCAGGCTGAGTGCAAGTCAGCACGTACGGGGGAAGAGACATCAGATACACGATCTCATTCTTTCAGTGGGCGCCTGCTGTATATAGGCAGTGAGGCAGGAACAGGGAACACCCGTATTCTAAATAAACGAGTCCAAGTATTTTGTATGTGGCAAAATATGTATAACATAAAATTGACCTTTGTAACCATTTTCGATGTACGGTTCAAAGGCCTTAAGTACATTCGTGTTGCTGTGCAATCATCATCACCACCGTCCATCTCCGGAACTTTCTCATCTGCCCAAACTGAAACTCCGTCCCCGTTAAACTCTAACGTCCTTCTTCCAGCTCCGGGCCCCCGCCTTTCTACTTTCTGTCTCAATAAAAGCGCCTGTTCTGTATACCTCATGTAAGTGGGATGATACCAAAAAAATAGTCCATGACCATCGAAAACTTCCATGTGTCAAAAAAGGAGTAGAATTTCTAAATTTTCCCACCTCCCTCTGCCCAGACCCTGCTCGGAGCGACCTTCAGCTTCTGAGAGGCAACTGTGACTAAGACCCAGGGGGAGCCTCTCGCTCTGGAGTTCCCATCTGGGGGACCTTCGGTGTGCAAGGGGTAGAAATCCTCTCCACCCAGTTCCAAGACTGCAGGTGCGAATGCCTGAAAAACCCCAAATCACAGACATGTGCCCCATGAGCAGCTGTCTTTCGACTTGAGTGTTTCCACTTATGGGTTTCCTCCGAAATCGGGGGAGATCGTGGAATTAAGTACTGAGAAAAAACCGAGCTCTCCTTGGCATCCTAAAGCAAGACAGATCGAACCGGTGCAGGATGGAAGCTGTTCATCCTTAAGACTATCTTTTTCTTGCTTTAATACTTGCAAATTTGAGCCCAGAGGAGTCTGGTCTGAAAAGCTACACTATAATATACCAAAAAATGTGCATTTCCAGCCCTAAGACATAGAAACGTTCCTGATGTGTGCGGAGGCGTGGTGCTGTGTCGCACGGCATACTGTCGGACGGAAGGTGTGTGCGGGACATTAAACAGCTGTTATGGGTGACCACACCGAGAAAGCCGACTGTGCGCCAGCCACCCTGCAAAGCAATAACCCAGCAAAGCAGTTCACGTGCCTCAGGAGCAGAAACAAGGAAAGGTCAAGAGCAGGAGGCCCCAGTTCTGCCAAGTTCACCCCTGCCTCGGAGCATCTGGGATGTTCTCTTGCCTGCTTCGGCTTCTGCACTTACGTACAGGCAACAGTCAGGGACTCATTTGTCTATTGTCGCTTTCTCCTCCTGGAAAGAAGCTCCTTGAGAGGTCAAGGACTGACCATCTTGTTCCCTGCTATGTCCCCAATGCCCAACAATGCCTGGCACATAGTAGATATGCAACATATATATCTGTTGAATGACTAAATGAATTCGTGTGCAAAAGGCATGCCTTCTGGACAGATGAGGATTTGTGTGTGTGTGTGTTATATATACAGTCAGCTCTCTGTATCTGCAGGTTTTGTTATCTGTGGATTCAACCTACTGTTGATCAAACATATTCCAAAAAGAAGAAAAGATCCCAGAAAGTTTGAAAAACCAAAACTTGAGTGTACCACGTGCCCAGCACTACACTGAAATCATGCAAATGAAGTGATGTGTAGGCGTGCCCTGCTGTAATCTATATGCAAATACAGCTTATATGCAAATTCTATGCCACTTTATATAAAGGGCTTGCGCATCCATGGGTTTTGGTATCCACGGGGTGTCCTGGGACCGATCCCTCATAGGTACCAAGAGATGACTGTGCATGTAATTACATACACACACTGTTCCTATCTACGTCTATATCTAGATCCATATCTATCTACAATCTATATTTATCTATAGTGCACAAAGCAGCACATACTCATTCATAAAGGAGTATAGACCGAGATTTCATTTTTGGCTCTGCATCCTTGTGGCAAAACGATGTTGTATTTGAAGAAACGCAAGCCCAAGATCTGCTACCAGGTCCATCAGAGGCCAGTGTCCTATCGGCACTAGAATGTCTCTTAAAGTCTCAGCAAACTATGGAGAAGAAGAAAATAAGAACCAAAGAATGTTAGAGCTGGAAGGGTCTTCAAGATCCTCTAGCCCAGAGTCAACAAAAAGTGCCCTCGGCAGAGATCACCAAGGGATCACAGTATTTCGCCCCCACCCCACCCACCCCTCGCAGCCCCCAACACTGAATTTCTGGATTCTTTTGAACACAGTATGTTCCAGGCAGCCTCAGCCGCTCAACTGAAACGATTTGCTTCTCCGGAGCTGACCCAGCTCCCATCAATTTTTATTTGAGATTTTGCAGCCCAGAGAGGAGCTCTTTTTATCCCATATCGCATAGCATGCCAGAGGCAAAGCCCAGGCCACCGGGGCTGGATACATGGTTTGTATTCCCCAAGGTCAGACATTAAGCTGGCAGGGAACGTATAGATTATCTTTAATATGAAATCACACAGTCGGAAGTTCATTTTTTTAAAAAAAGAATCTTTCACTATTTCTGATTATATCAAAAGATTTCCATCATTTTCGGCCAAAGGCAACTCACTAATAAAATGAGCTCAGGAAACGGATCACAACGGGCGGCCAACAAGGTGACAACTGGAAACAACTATAGTCGACTATATGACCCGGAGGAGACCCCTGCCTTTGGGGAGACCCAGAAACAGTTCAGCCAAAGTAGGAAGGGAAGAAGAAGTTGAACGATGGAAAATGAGGCCAGAGCAACACCTTTTCCAACTAAAAATGGAACCGCGATTTTATCCAGGTCTCCCCTTCATAGGCAATGTAACCCTATCCTCGGCTCAAGACCCAATCTCCATTTGTTCAAGCCAAACATGCAGTCACATTCTTTCTGGCAATGATGAATATGAAACTGCATGTGACACCATTCTGACCACCGTCCTGCTGCAGGACCCTGAGGATAGTTTGCTCACTCTTAAAATGAGAAACAGAGACAGCCAGTCTCTTTTTGTCTCTGGCATCTGAGTGCGATGGCTGGGCTATGGCAGCCACCTTGGCACCAGGAGGAAAGCAGCCGACGGCAGGACTGACAGGCCTAGGATGCCAGAGAAGTGGGGCAAAGGGAAACCAGATGCTTGGTAATACAAAGACCCACAGAGCTGACCAGCCCTGAAGACACTCTTCCTTAGATCAGACATCTTCCTTTGTGTTTAAACCATTTTGAGTTGGAGTTTGTGTTACCTGCTGCCCAGGGTATCCTAACTGGTACACGAGACCGCCTGCCATTTCTTCCTAGAGATTAAAGTAGACCTAGTCAAATCTCCAGGCCTTTCCTACTCCCAGGCTTTGTCCTCCCTCTCTCTCAGTGGTGTAAAGACAGAGCGGACCCTTGCATCTGAGGGCATCTGAGAGGGCTCCACCATGACGAAAAGCACGGCTTGCCCCCAGCACGCTGTGCACACTCAAATGCGTTTGCTGAGCGTGTGAGCACATCCACTGAAACATTCAGGATTAAACTGCGCTGCGGCACAGGCTTACACTCCACCCACACCCTTCCCCACCCTCGCCCCCAAGAATCTATATTTAATCGCCTTTGCAAAAGCAGAGCCTCCAAGCCATTTCACACTGGAGAGCCTTTCTGAGCGTCAGAAAGGCGGCAGCTTGGCTAACCGCACGCTCCAGCCTATCAGCGGCTGGGCTGCCTCCGAGAGTGCTTCCCCAGGCGGTCGCGTTATTCTTGGTGGCAGGGAAGCAAAGGCCATCTTCTAAGTCGGGCTGCCCCCCACCCCACCCCCAGCGCTCCCCGGTGTCCTTCTGCACGTGGCTCTCTCTGCTCTGCACACCCGTTGTCTATTCTGCAGGATGGTTATTTATTTATTTTGTCGGCCCTCATTCGAGTGGTGGGGAGGGAAATGAGACCCCTGGCCCATGTGAAAGGGCTTTCCCAGGGTCTCCGGGGAGAAGCCTGAGCTGCGTGCAGCGCCGGAGGTCACTGTCACCTTGGCCTTGAGGTGGCCTGTTTACCAAAGTGAAAAGAGCGTATCGGTCGGATGTCAGGGAAACACCAATGGCAGGCGTCTGGGCAGAGAGGCGGGCGCTGGGCCGGGCTGGGCCGGGCGGGGCCGGACGGGGCCTTCCTTCCCAGGTCTGCAGCACAGAGGCCCCGGCAACTTGACAACCGCGATAACAGGTCAACAGGCAAATGTCAGCTCTCGGATCGAAGGCTCCTCTCGGCCTAGTGATAGTGACCTCGGGGACGCCTCCCCTGTCCATGTCCCTCCCCACATCTATTCAGGAGGAGGCAGGGGAAGCTTTTATTTGAAAGCCCATCCTTGCCCTATCTCTGGCAGGAAAGAAAGCCTTGTCCCTCGGGGCCCAAGGCCTGGAAGCACAATGAGAAGCAGGGTCATTGTCCTCCGGCTGTAGATAGGAAAAGCAGGGAGGTGACCACGGCTGGTCACTTAGAAGGGTGGATGGGACTGCGGTTCACATCCTAAGGGAGGTTCCCGAGTCGGCCGGCTCCATCTTGGTACGACTGGCCATTCCCCCGCACCCTCTGCGGGCAGCCCCTGCCGCACTCCCGGCTTCAGGGGGCTGGCTCCTCCTTCACGCTCTCCCGTGAGAAGCTGGAGAGTTACTTTGTCCTTAAACTTCCTCCGGGTTTTTCTGCAATGTCTCCTGCTCCTCCATCCGTCCACCCGCTTCCATCCTTCCCCCGGCTCCTTCCTCCAGCCTCATGTTTGTCTGGCTGAAGCCAGCCCTCCGGGGAGCCCTGCCCTGCTCCTCTCTGAAGCTAGGCCACTCTCTAACTGTCGACGTCATTTCAGGGTAAAACAGCAGCAAAATGATGGTGTCATACACATGTCCAGAATGAAGCCCTCCTCGGTGCTCACAAGAGGGCAGTTTTGAAACTTGGTTTCATTTGGCCTGTCATAAGGGTGGGGATTAAAAAGAAAGTCCCCTGGTTCCTTCGACCACGCCAAGTTCCTTTCATCACCGCAGGTTACTTTATTATCGTTGGGTGATCGCCACCAGTAGGACTTTGCAGACCAGGAGCACAGAGTCCTAGAGAGAGTACAGGCCCAGGAGAATAGCGCCACCAACAATGGCGCCTCGGGATTCTCATGTTTGGGGGGTGACTGGAGAGCTCCCTGTGGGAGACACGGTCTGGAAGGTAAGGATGACAGGAGGGGAGTCCCGGAGGCTGGCAGGTGCACAAGGCATTCTCTCTTCTCATACTTCATGGGGGACGTGGTTTCATAGCGTAGTGGTTAGCACATCTGCTTTACATGCAGAAAGTCCTGGGTTCATGTCCCAGTGGAGCCACAGTCCATGGTCTATGGCCATGCCACCCTGAACAAGCCTAATATCTGATCTCGGAAGCTAAGCAGGGTCGGGCCTGGTTAGTACTTGGATTGGAGACCACCTAGGAAGACCAGGTGCTGTAAGCATAAATTAAAAAAAAAAAAAACATTTTTCATACTTCATGGGGATGCAGACGGATATGCCGCATAACCACAGCGGTATCTCCATTCACTGCATAGTTTTTTTGTTCGTATGCTCCACGTATGGAATTGGTCGACACGTAGCCTTGACTGACCAGCAGGTTTGATTTACAGAGTCACACTTTCACCCCTGGGCATTTATAACTGTGGCATTTTATGTGCATCGGGACCCTTCGCGAACGAAGGCAAACTGTGTCATCAGGGGTGGCTGCCACTTTTCCAGTACGTACCACATCGAAACACTGTCCAAGACGTCTGTGTGTTCGAGATTTGATTTGATGCTCACAACGGCCCCGAGAAAGACACACCATATCATCGCCACTTCACAGGGGAACGAACCAAGGCACTGAGAGGTTGATTAATTTGCCCTAAGTCACACAGCGATTGGGGGAATTCCTGTCGAAATCTTCCCAATGAAAATGTTCTCATTTTTTGACATTATCGGTATTTTTTCAGCTTGTGAAAAGTCAGAAATGACAAAGAATTTAAGAAGTTTGAATGATCTATGACATCTCATGCAATAAAACGGATTCGCGTTGGTCCCTTCCGGATGACACGTGTGATCGACGACCCCTTCGGAACGCGGCGAAGCGGGCAGGGAGTGAGCGTAGCACGTGATAGATTGACCGGTCTGTGTTGGTTTCCCCAGACAGCTCGGCCTCAGCGCCGTGGCCTGGAAGGCATCCTTGAAAATCGGATGTGGAGTGTGTCATTTTGCCCTGCCTCCCAGTCATACAGCAGAAACCGCCATGGGTGCCCCACGTGGGTGCTGCAGCGGGGCGGGGGGGGGTTTGCGCTGACTCCACACTGCGCTCAAGTTCATGTTCACCGGCGCCCACGCATCAGAGCCCTGCGCGCCGGCGCGTGTCTGGGGCCTGGAAAGTCAGACGCCCTGGAGAGGGGACCCGTAACCCTCGGCTGCACCGTCGCTGTCAACATCCGAAATAAGCAAGTCGCTAGACTCGTTTTCCAGAAGAAGGGCCCCCCGCCCCCAACGCGGGTCGTGCTGCAGAAGGTGCCTCTGTCCCTGGAAACGAAGCGGTTCGTGCTCCCGCCCGGGCACCGCAGGGGCAGTCTGACTGGCCGCCCCGCGTCGCGCCCTGTGCCCTGCCGACCGGTTTCCCACTCGGAAAGCAGAGTTATCCCCTGAAAACACAAATCAGGTCATCTGCCTCCAAAACTCCCACCAGATACTCAGCATCTCCGCCAAACTCCTGTGACCGTGTCCACCTGTCTGACTTCGGCGCGTGCCATCCGCCCCTGTTTCACAGATGCGCCTGCTTCGGAGGCTGTTCCCTCGGATCTCTGCATGGCTGTCTCCTCCTCATTGGGCCTCACTTTGAAAGTCGCCTCCGCAGAGAAGCCCTCCAGGCTTGCTCTTCCACATGGCTCGGACACTTTGATCACTGCGCTCAACCACTACCTACTTACTATCTTTCTGGTTATGAGTTGTGCGCTTTCCTTCCCCTGTGAGAAGATAAGCCCCATGAGCACAGTAGCACTGTCAGGGGTCACAGACACGACCTGCCAATTCTGGGTCCGTCTCCAGGTGGCTCCCAGTCCAGAGTCCTGGGCGCGGCAGCCCTTGAGCAAGTGTCAGCATTTTCTCCTCAGCGGCTTCTGTCATCAGACCTCACTCCCAACCCCGTGACTCAGCTGGCGCCAAGAGAGAAGGCCGGGGCGGGTCTTCAGAGAGATAGCAGCCTCCCCACCCCACCCCAAGGAACAGAGTGACAGGCGAAGGCTGAGAATCACGCCTGAGGGCCAACCTGTTCCCTAGAACATGACCCTACCCCCCGGACCAGCCAACTCTCAGCATTCACAGACTAGGCAATCTCCCAGCCTTTTGAACACCAGGATCGCCTAGCTACAGAATCACCACAGATAGGGCTCGGGGGATGAAATTAGATTTCCCTTTGCAGAACAAAGACAAACACACTCTCCTCCAGTCGTCCGGGAGAGCTGCAGCGGGAGGGCCCGCTTCCGGCCGGACCAGGCATTCAAAGCCCCATGGGCTGTCTCGCTTGCTTCAGCAGCTCCTGGCAAAGTGCAATGCAGTCCTCAGGCTTTGAAATCTAATTGCCCGCCCAGGGCTGTGAATTCCATCTCCAAAGGCAAAAGAAAGAAAAAAAAATTTACGTGGGAGTGGGGGTGGGGTTTGGGGGACAGTTTTGTTGAACAAGCCAAGATGAGCCCCTTTAAGCTTTGACGTTCTACCTTTTGGGAAGGCCAATTTAAAAATAAACTAGTCTGAGACGCTCCCGTTGAAAAGAGAAAGACCCATAGATGCAGCTTTTGTTGGTCACGAGAAAATGGAATCACAAGCGAAACCAGAAAACCCATCCCACCAGAATCTCGGCAACCCCAGAATAACGGTGCTGGTCTCACATCAAAAAGGAGCCGGTGACAGCTCCGGGTTTTCATCTGAGGGTCAGATGGGCTCGTGTTTTCTTAATTGGGCTCATTTCTAAGCCATGTGCTTGTCATGATGCCTTCATGCCGGCCTTGTCACCCAGCAAACACACACACACACACACACACACACACAACACACACACACACACCCCCACTTTCCCCTTGTCTCTCTCCAACCAATGCAGCTTCTCAAAGGGGAAATGAGCTGCGCTCTCTTGCAAACAGATTTCTTATCTTATGACTGCTCTGCCGTGGGTGAACTTGCGTTCCTCTTGCATAAGAGAGCAATTTCCTAAAGAGAAAGAAAACGGGGAGGAAAAAAAATCAAACCACTCGCTGCTCCTTGTTTTCCAAACAAACAGCTTCAGCCTCAGCTCCCGAAGAAGCGGCTTTATTTCATTCAGGATGAGCATCAGCCTTTCGGGCGGCAAGGAAATGTGTTCTTGCATTCGTTTGACTTGATGGGACTCGTGAGAAGGAACAAATTCGTTGACAGTTTTAAGGGTCCTCTGGGGAAATACCTTTGGGTAAAATCTCATAACAGGTTGGAGTTCAACACGTTAGAAAACGCTGCCGGAATGGCTGAGTGCATATCCCCAGCCTTCGTTCAGGACACTTAACACAAGGGATGAGAGCTTAAAAGTAATAAAAATGATAACGAGCCTTGGGATAAAAAAAATAAAAGTCTAATTTCTCAAGTGGGCTCAGAGGTGTGAAAGGTGACAGCAGCCATAGGTTCAAGAAAGAAGAACCAGCACTTTGACAGATATTAACCATACCATGCAGTCTCAGGGGGCCTCAGACCTGTCTTGGCTTTTTCATTTCCCTTCTAGCTTCTGGCTACCAGCTTTGACCCACCCTGACAGGGCAATGAAGCCAGGCTCAGGTCCAATATGACGCTCAGGCCGGCTGGCGAGGGCAGGGGATGGGGGGAGGGTAGAGGAAACAGGAAGAGGGAGGGAAGGAGAAAGGGGAAGAAGAAACTACCATTTTATACTCATGTACTGATTCGATAAACGCTTGCTGCACACCCACTATGTGCCAGCTCACGCCAGGTGCCAAGTAGACAGCAGTGAGCAAAGCGAGAGCCCACCGCAGCCCTCGACGGAGCTTATGAAGAAAATGACTTCGACCACATAAATACGCACACAGATGCAAGGTTGTCGCTTTGCTGCCTGCTGCCAGGAGAGCGTGGTACATGCTCCTGTGCATAGAAATAACCAGAAACACGACCTGTGTAGTCAGTCAAGACAGCATCCCTGAGGCATGGGGGAGGCTGGGGAGAATGTCTGTTCTGCGCTTTTCATATGCCAGGTCCTGGCTGAGTCTTCCTACAAGCATCTTCTTAGCCACTCCGCACGCCAGCCCAGTGGGGAGGATGCTGTGATGACCCTAGAACAGACGAGTACCCTTAGGCTCAGAGAGGTAATATTCTTCACCCAAGACGCTTATTACATGAAAAAGCCCGGATTCAAAGCTGGACCTCAGAGCATGAACAGGCGTTTGGCCCAGAAAGCAGAAAGAAACAGCTTCCCAGGCAGAAAAAGCTATGTTTGGAAGAGCATGGGGGTGTGAGAAGCAGGGCACATTTGGGAAAAACGAATGAGGACCCGTGGCTGGCTCAGCCGGCGCCCTGCTGGCCACTGTGCCCCTCCCTCAGCCTGCTTCTCCTCTAGGATTTCCCAGCTCAGCAGAGGCCCTGCCAGCCAGCCACCCAGGTGCACAAGCCGCAAATAGAGATAGCACCCTGGCACCTGCCCACTCATTCGTCCAAACTGTCATCAGATCCTCCTAAATATAGCCCGAATCTGCCCACTTCTCCGCCTCATCTATGCTGCAGCCACCCTCCTTCCAGCTCCCACCATCTCTTCGTGGACTACTGTCACAGTCTCCTGACAGCTCCCCACACTCACCGGGGTGTACCCGCCACCCACCACTCTGCTCCCAGAGCAGCCAGAGTAGACCTCATCTGTGCACATCGGACTCCCTGCTCAAAACTGCTCTCTGGGGCTCAGCTCAAACAGCCCAGCCTGACAAACGCTGCCACCCCCGGACGAATCGGATCCCCGCTTCATGCTTCATGACACACTGTTCTTTCCTCCCCGACACTCAGCCAAGTTTGCACTTCCACACGTGTGTCTGGGACTACTTGGTCTGACACTTGGAGCTACGGGAGGGTGGGTACTGCCACCACCCCGTCCCCAGTCCCGCACAAAGCAGGCCTGCAGTCGGTCTTTGTCGAGAGGATGGGCAGATGCTAAAGCACTCAGAGGTGTGGCAAGGGACAGATTCCTAAAGCACCTTGGCCACCACATGGACTGATACAAAGCACAGCATCGGCAGCGCCCCCGGGACCCATGGGGTGCTGGGGCTTCCTTCTCTCCTGGGGCAGGCAGGCTTTGGAAGCTGAACAGCTGGCTTTGGGCTCACTGAAGGGCCTTTCTCCACCAGCAGGTTTGAGCTGCTGATGAAATAAGCTGCCACCAACAGCCTGCCACCCACGGCTAGGTGGCACCTCAGTCCCTCCCATGTGCTTTGCTGCAACCCGGAAGTTGGCAAGGTGGCCAGCACCTTCCTCAGACTCCAGAAATCCCAGCAAGGCAGCTAGGGAAGCTGGAGGGGGTGGAGGGGGGGACTCCTCCTTAGTGGAGAAAGTCAGGGGAATAGCAAACTGGGCTATGCGACACTCTCAGCATTTCTGCAGCTGCCTGAGAGGCAAAGAGATGGATGTTCTTGCTCATAAGGCTCCAGGCCACCAGGCCAGCCAGGGACCCCTGGCAGCTGCGTCAGTACATTACAGAAAGGTGGAGCCTTGGGATCCTAATTCCGTGGCCCAGCCAGAAACGCATCGTGGCAAACACCCGTCCACCCCTTCGTTCACACGGCACCCCGTCCGTGATCCGGGCCTGGTGCCAGGCCCCCGGGTACAGTGTGGCCAAGACGAGCTGGTCCCCTCCTTCCGGTCCTTTGAGTCTGTGCTGAGCAAACGAGGCCCTGGGCATATTTTGTTTCATCTTAGAAGAAAATGGGTTCCCACGTTTTAAAATCAGGCCATTTCACATCAAAGTCTAGGTTTCTGGCTTCTCTTGAAAACACTAGAAGATTCCATGCCCACTTGGCACCCATTACCTGTAGTGGGTGCTGCTGCCGCCACCTCAGCGCCCACCTCTCTCTGCGGACTCATATCCCTGCTCTTAGCTCCCTGGCCCCGGTGGTCCCCTGGTCAGCCCCTGAGAGGGGCAGACAGTCCTCAGATGACGCTCCGGCTGGATGAGCACATGTGAGATGGGGGACAAAGAAGAAAAGAGCGGGGAGCTCTGGAACCAGTGAGGACCCCCAACCCGCTGGCCTCCAGGGCTGAGATCCCTCCCGACAGAGTGCAGGGCAGCCTCCTGCTGCACTTCTGGTCACCCGACCCGTGTGTGAAGAGTATGACGTCCATCCAGACTGTGCCAAGGGCCCTGCTCCCGCCTGGGGGCCAAGCTCCAGGTGGGACAGGGACCCACGATCTGCCAGGTCCAGGAAAACAGGAGTTGCCCGCCTCCTACGGCGGAGTTCCCTGCCCGCCTCCCGCGGGAAGCAGAGCCGGTCTCAGGATGACGAGGCCAGCTGGGAGGCAGAAGGTAGGTCAGGAGTCCCCAGCGAATTACCTTAACTATGGGGATAAAAATGGAACATTCTAGTACCCTTTCTGGAGCTTAGAGTGGGGGTGGGGAGGCTTTTTCTCTGTTGGAACACAGAGAGCAGGTATGTTCTCCCTTCTAGAGCCAGAACTGGGATGGTCCTTCTGAAGGAAAGTCAAAAGCTGAGATCCCATGGGTCGGGTCATCATAAAAGTGTCTTCTCCATCCCGTTCCTTGGGGACTTGATACCTAGTGATTTCGAAGCCCCGAAGGATCTGGTGACCTTGGGCCAGCCCCCACACTGGCAGCCAAGGGCACGGCCTTCATGGTGGCTGTCTGTCTCTTTTAGAAGGGAGAGGCTCTCTCCCTTGTGCCACAGTCCCCACCACCCTCTCTCATATCACAGCAGCCTACATCCCACACGATGCTAATGAACATGAATTTTCATTTAAAAGGCTAATCAGCTCTCTATTCTGCTTCCGTAGACACGGCTGCATGGGCTGTTCTTGAAATTGACTGAAGACTCACCTTCCCTTTGCTTGTTCTGTCTAAGCAACAAATGTAACTGTTTGTGCCCCCAGCAACTCAGGCGCTTTGTAGCACTTTGTAACTGCCAGTAGCCCAGAGCAACTCTCACCCTTGTAACGCAATGTAACTACCTGCAACCATAGCAACTCCAGCCGCTTTGTAGTAGCCTGAGTTCAAATTACCCAATCGGCCGGTGCCAAAAAGGTCTATATAAGGAATGTTGCAACTGAGCTCAGGGACAAGATCTTCGGAGCACCAGGTCCTCTGGGTTCGCCCGCGTAATATACCTGAGTTCTCCAGCTCTCCGAGTGCCGCTTGGTTTCTCACGGGTCTGATTTTGTATCTTTCCCACAACATTACTGCCGCAGGCCCCGCCTCACGTCCTCAAATCTAGCTACCGCGCCAACGTTCTCGGAAAGACTCAAACCAAGTCCAGTACCCGGCTCTGAAATGCCTTTCTGTGATTTCACCATATGGTTTGCCTTCCCATAACTGATTCCATCATTAACTGTGGCAACATTAGTTTCCCTGGGCACATTCGGGCAATAATTCCAACGCCCTGGGCCAATGCGAGCATGAAATGCTATTATCATTATCATTATTATTATTACTTATCACCTTGCGCAATTTCGTGGGTCGACTGGGTGGTTCTTTTGCGTCATATGGTACCCATGGAGGCTCAGGAATGGCTGGAAGATCCAAAATGGCCTGGCTTACATGACTGACAGTTGGCGCTGGCCTCCAGCTGGAGCTACTGGCCGGGGGCCTGGCTGTCCTCCACGCGCCTCTCCGGGGGACTGCTCACACTTCCACATAGCGTGACAGCAAGGGGCATTCCAAGAGGAGGAGGCGGAAGCTGCAGCTCTCTTAAGGCCTGGGGTCACCCAGGGTTACCGCCGTCACGGCCTGTGGATTGTAACAGGTGTGAGGGCCAGCCCCGAGGATCCGAGGCCACGGCTAATGGCCTCTGCCTCTCGACGGGGACATAGGTCTCCTCACAGACGAGCGTGGCAGGCAGGGGACACGTTTGCAGCTTTGGAAACACTGTCTTCTGCCAATGGCTTTTCACAGTGGGTAAGACACAGAAGACCTGCACCGTATTAGTTTCACTTATTCACTCACTCATTCATTCATTCATTCCACACACAGTCAGTAAGCACTCACTGTGTGCCAGGCCCTAACCTAGGCACTGGGCAGGTGGAATTGGTCCCAATCAACAGTTCTGGGTGGGAAACAGGCATATTAAGCCGTAATCACAGCACGGCACAGTGACGGTTTGGCTAGACGGCTTGGGGATTGCGACTGGGCTCATGCCGGGCCATCAGGAATGAGCCAGGAGAGTGGGGCCTCCACTGGGAATGGGAGCTGGCTGCAGGTCGCCCAGAGCTGTGGGAGGCGGGCTTGCCATCACATGGGGTCTGCCCACACCCATCTGGCCGTGCACGAGGAGGGCTTACGACAGATGTGCCAACATAATTTCCCTTATTTTGCTAAAGTCATTTGGGTTCAGGTTTCTGTTCCTTCTTATCAAAGAGAATTCCCTACAAATCCGCCATTCTTGTGTTCTTATAATCTAACAGGAGGGACCCATATGCAGCGAATAATTCCGTCTCAACGTTGTAAGAGGTAACACAGAGATGTACATGGGACGTTATGGAGGGAGGGGTTGGGTTCGTTTCCTTGCGCGTAGGTAAAGAAGTTTTGGACCACTGCCTGGAGGAGGCCCTGCCCACATGCCTACCACAGGGCTTGGCGACAAGTCTGATGCCCGACTGTCCAAGTACTGTGTGATGTGAGGCCATATTGACAGGCGCTCTGCGTGTACCCATGGAAGGAATGGCCGAATCTCAGGACAAAACCAGCAGAGACCAGCTGGTCCCCTTCCTAAGTTCCTAAGTTCAGGGGTTTTCAGAATTGGCCACCCTGGCATCCATGTGTCAGTGACAGAATCTCCTTAGCAACAGCAGAGTCTGTTAATGGACTTCCAGAGGTTAATGGGCCTGACAGGTCTTTGACATGTATTGGACTTTACGAGCGAGTGGATTCGACTCAAAAAGCCGATCAGATGTTGCAGATCGATGGGCCCTTTGGGGCGCTATCTCCACACAGAGCTATGATGAGGTGACCTTGAATGCCTGAGTTCTGGAAGAACAGGGTGAGGATGTCAGAACCCTAGGAATCGCTGAGCTGACCAAGGCCCACACAGCGCCCTCAGGTCCCTCCGGCCCGAAGCGCTTTGCCCATAGACCCTGGAACTGCACGGCCCTCCCCCTCCCCCTGCCTGCACAGCCACCAGCACCGGGCTCCTTAAAACGATAAAAAAAAAAAAAAAATCCCTTCCCTCATTTCACAAACATTTGCAGAAAAGCTTTGTTCAAATGTCACTTAATAAACAAACATTTTCTGGGCCACAGCTCTGTGCCAGGCACGGTTCACACACAGGGGACCCAGAGAAGCTGGTGACACATTCCTTGTCCCCCAGCGGCTTAAGGTCCAGAGACTCAAATCCTGTCTTGTGCCCGCTGGCGGGGCTGGCAGAGGGGGCCGCAAAGAGCAAACATGGAGGGAGGAAGGCAGGATGACGCTGGGAGATTAGGGGGTCCTCCCAAGTAGAGGGCATGTGGGGATGGGCTCTAAGAGCCATGTAGGAGCTCACCAGACAGGTGAGCATCCAGGTGGGGAACAGGCTACATAATAAACACAAACGATGCTATCCCTGGGGCATGCATTGTACAGCAACGAATTACTTCGCTTCCCTCCCTTGGCCAAACGAACAAACAAAAACACCTCTCCCTCGCTTTTCCCACTTTTCTTAGCTTGGAAACAAGAAAAACTTAAAGCCGAGAACAGGAAAAAATATATTCTCTTCTATTGCTTCCATTGCTGGAATGGATGAGAATTACTACGGCGATTTTTGGAAAGCAAGTTGCCAATATCGGCTCACATTTAAAATATACATACTTTTAAAAAATAGACATGACATTTGACCCGGAAATTTCACTTTCGAGACTTAAATCTACGGATTTTTTTTAAACACACATACTCACACAAACGACAAAAATAAAACGCTCATATCAAAGGGTATACTTATGCTGGTATTTATTGTATTATGGTTCATCGTAGGGAGATAAAAAGGAAACACCTGAATAGCTATTGTTAAGATATCAGTTAAATAAAGTGTGTCATATCCATGTCAGGAAGTTCCATGGAGCTATTAAAAAGGCCACGAGAGCCCACCGCCCACTGGTCTCGGAGAATGAGCCTGGAACACTGTAGAAGCCCTCCTCTCCAACACGATTCTGGCAGGCGTCAATCAATTGAAAGTCGCATTGTTTTAATTCTTTAAGCTTAAAAACCTATTAATGCATACTTCTAGATTTTTAGGATTTTCCCCCTTGCGCTAGACTGCAAAGTGCTGTACGACTTCCTCCCGTGCCGGTACACACACGCCTCTGTGATGTGACGTGGCTGCTCCTTTGGGGGTGCTGTCAGGGTCCCACCCCTTGAAGCAGAGATGACCTGGGGACCACGCTTTGGCCAAAGGAATGCAGCGGAAGTGATGTCATGTGACTTCCTAGGCTAGGCCTTGAGGGACCTTGCAGCTCTCATTCGGGGGCCCTCTTGGAATGCTGCCCTGAGGCCACCGCGGGAGGAAGCTGATCTGGCAGATGGAAGGATCAAAACAGCAAGGAATCGTGCTGAGGTGCCCCAGCTGAGAGGCGGCACCACCTGCCAGGTGAGTGGGGCCATCTTGGACCTTCCAGCCTGATCGACTCTCCAGCTGGTAAACGCAGCCCTGGGAAAGAGCCCAGGCAAGACCAGCAACCCATGAAATCGTGATCCTAACAGACGTCTTAGGTGGCTTGGCTGCTATAACAAAATACCATAGGTGGGGAGGGCGTGTGGCTCACATGACAGACATTTATTTCTCATCGGGGTGCCAGCATGGAAGGTTCTGGTGAGAGCCCACTTCTTGGCTTGAAGATGGTTGTTTTCTGCCATGTGCTCGCAGAGTGGAGCGAGCGAGGGCTCTGGTCCCTTCTTCTTATAAGGACACCAATTCCATCAGGAGGGCCCCACCCTCACGACCTCATCTAAACCTACTCACCTCCCAAAGACCCAACCTCCGACGTGCTGGGGGTTAGGGCTTCAGCATATGGATTTGAGGGGGGCACAAACATTCGATCCGCAGCAGTAGATTATTATTGTTTTAAGCCACTACATTTGGGGATAGTTTGTTACAAAGTAAAAGCTAACTGGTATACCCCTGATCTTTACCAACGTCTTGATGGCAAATGTTTTCAGGAAGTTGTATTGGACGGATCTTTTGTAAACATTTAACTTAATTTTCATAGAAACCAGAAGCTTATTCTTGATACTCTCATTGCACTGATTTATAAGATAATTAACTGCCGAGTTACAGTTACAAAGACAGTGGTAAGAACAGATGTGAGGACCAACACAAGCTGACCCCTGTAAGCCCAGAATCAGCAGAGGGAGCAGAAGGGTGTGACATAGTACAAAGAAGCCTGCTGGCCAAGAGCGTGTCACCATACTACGGACATCCAAAGGCCCATCGGCCAGGGGAATGGAGAGCATTTTTGAATCCAGAAACTCTCTGTAGTAGAGATTGGTAAGAGAGTTGTCACTCTATTAAAAAATAAATAAATAAAAATAAAGCAACTATAGAGAACTTTATACGATGTGACTCAGTTTTAGAAAAACAAAAATAAAATATTTATACATATTAGCATGAGCATGGAGAAGGTCTAGAAGGATACACACCAGGCTGTTAGTATTGTTACCTCATTGCCTGGGAGAAGGGGAAATAGGATTGAACTGGCGGCCCGTGGCTGTCCCTCTCCAAACCCCACGGTACAGATGGATGGGGCAGAGATGGACGAATTTACCCAGATGCCATCGGTAGCTGGTTATATGTCTGGGCTGCTCATTTGGGGGAGACTTTTCCACCTCATGAGTCTACCTGATGGGCGGAGAACACCTCCCACTACGAAAGCACAAATCCACTTCCCAGCCTTCGTCAAAGCAAGGGAGGTGGCACGTGTGCGAGACTTCCCCTGTCAGACACACCCTCTCAGGACGGGGTGCTGTGACAAGCGGAAGCAGGTCTACACAGAGTCCTTTCTTGCAAGCACGGCGGCCGAGAACTGAACCGGCTTCCAGAGACAGCGTCAGTCCCCGGGTCCCGGACTGGGCCCTGCTGGTGGCGGGGCCGGCGGCAGGGCATGCCCAGCAGAGGGACAGCTGTGTGGAAGTTATTCCTGGCGGAGCAACCTCTAAGCCTGAGTCTTTGCCACCGCCTCTCCCACAGACTCTGAAAACAACCCGACAAACAACCTTAAAGAAATCCTTTTCTGCTTCAACTGGCCAGGTTTGGGTCTCGCCTCTGGGCAAGGACAGAGAAGGCTGAGTTGGCCATGGGCTACGTGGCCAGTTGAAGCGAGAGCACCCCTTGCCTGCCTCTGTCTGCAGCCTGGAGAAAAAGTGATACCCATTCTCCTGAATGCTGCGATAGGCACACCTTCAGAGGTGAAATTCAGGCATCGTAGGGGGAGTAGGGAAAGGATGTGAAAACTTGAAACAGTAGAGCCTCTTTCGGCTCTAAGAAAAGGGCAAACTGGCCAGCTACCCCACTCACTGGTTCTGAGGCTGAGCGAACTGGACATACGGCTTAAACTGGACCCCACGGGCCCTTCAGGAAGGAGAGGGCAGTGCGGTCCTGGGGTTCAAAGGACCCCCCGTCCCCACCGTTCCCCCTGGCTGCAGCCCCTACTGTGCCACAGTACATGCCACAAACCAGGCTTCCACAGAGCCCCAGGCTGGAAAGACAGAGGGTCCGATGCATTCCAGACATTCTGAGCTGCTGCGTGGACAGCACGCCCCACGTCCCAGCTAGGAACGCCTTCTGAAGGCTCTCCTGGAATTCGGCTTATTTGTCTGTAGGTTGTTTTGAGATTTTCGGTAGAGAATCGGGGTCTTCATTCAGAGAAGCCAAGCGTCTACACTTAAAATGCCAATAAGCAAAAGCTCATTACTCTTAGGCCAAGAGAGAGGCAGCCATCCCACACAGAACTCCTCAGCCCTGAATTTACAGCCGCAGCCAACTCCTGAAACTTCCAGTCCTCCCACGAGGCTGAGGTTGGGGGCCTTGGCTGGAGGAATGTGGTTGCTTTTTTGGGGAGTGATTGAAATGTTCTGAAAATCGACTATTCTGATGTTTGCCACAACCCTGCTAATAAACTAAAAGAACCGTGAACTTATATACTTTAAAAGAGTAGGTTGTATGGTATATGAATTATAGCTCCATACAGCTGTTGCCATATTGCATAAAAGGAACACGGAGAGGGCAGACTGGGTTTGAATTTCAGCCCTACTACGTGCACTGGCTATGGGACTTGAAGTTAGTTACCTAACCTGCTGAGTGTGGTGCCTCAGTCTCTGAAGTGATAAAACATGATCAAATCATATTTATACCATGGAATCAATATGATAGGAAAATGAGGGGCCATCTGTGACAATGCCTGGCCCCTGGAACATACTCAGTAAATGTGTGTGCCTTCCAAGGGTCTGTTATGTACTAGACATTGGGGACACAGGGGCAAATGAGACTTATGTCCTGCCTTCAAGGAGGAAGCAGTTTCAGGTGGGAGACAGAAAGTGACATGATACTGTCATCAGCGCTGTGATTCGGGGACCAGACTATGTAGGTGGGGACAGCCAGAGGGCTCCGGAGGACAACTGTCACCCCTTAGACACACTTTCCCCAACTCGCCGTCCCCACAACCCCAGGACTGTCTGCTCTGTCTCCCCGCTTTGGTTTCTCCGATCACCGTCTGGACGTATTCCAGTCCATTTTCTTGTATGCTCCCTTCATGCCTGTGCCTCTCCGCCAAGACTGGCAGCTCCACGAGAACAGAGCTCCTGTCTGTCTTGGTCTCCAGTGGCCAGAACAGTGTCCTGTACTTAGTGGACACTCAATAAGTATTTCCTGAATGAAAGAAAGCATCGGGATGAGGCTGGGAGGATGAGTAGAAATTAGCCAAGTGAAGAAGGCAGAACGTTTATTTCAGGCTGAGAGCACAGCAGCCAAAGCCACCTAGATCGCAGACTGCACGGCGTAAGGAGAGAGGCTAGGAAGGGAAATGGCGGGAGAGGACTTTGAGGACACAGGTGGGGCAGTCCCAGGACAAGATTTGGCCCACACCAGAGTGGGGCAGGACTCGTTAGTCTCCCCTCTCTGTAGGCTCCAGTCCATGAAAACCCTTGCAGATCCTGGTAGGCATGCTGAGCTGCGTTTCTATAGTAACTATCACCATGGCACCAGAGGCCTGGATCCAACTTCCGGCTTCGCTGAGGCCCCGAGCTCCTGTCTCCCTCCCCCAGCATCCTTCAGCCCACAGTGTAGAAAGGCGACGTGGCTCGGCATCTGCACAGGGGACGCGCAAGGAGGGCTGTGGCCAGGTGCAGGGCACGGGACACGGGATTAAACATCAGATATGTCGCAACAGATGTACCTGCCAAAGGCGGATGCAAACTGAACCTTTACTAGCAATTCCGATTTGCATCGCTTTGCTTAGAGAGACGCTGAAGAGGTGGTTTTGAACATTCGCGAGCGCTGAAGCAGACAAGCCCTCGTGTGGGCTGGCAGGTGGGGGCTTGGGGTTCAGGGCAGGAGGCCTGGAAAAGCCCCAGACCTGTGGCTGCCGGACCCGTGGCCTCCCGCTTCCATTCCATAACACGGAGAGAATAAATAACGAGACCATCTGCCCATTTCAGGTTTCAGAGAAACAAGCACAGTGCCCTGTACCTAGCAGGTACTCGATGAATAGTGTGTCGATTAACAAGTAACGAGTGAAAATGTGTCATCTCTCAGTTGACAAAGCTCCAAGTCTCAGTCCCCTCTCTCTTCACTGTCCTCCCTGCTCCACCCTCTGTCCGAACCCGATTCTGTTGCATGAGCTTCTGATCGATCTCCTCTTCCTCACCATGCCCCAGCCTCTCCCCTTGAACAAGTGATCACGGGTTCCTGACTCACGACCTGAGAACTAGTCCAGCCGCTGTGGCCCTGGACAAGTTGAGTCACTTCTCAGCTGTCTGCTTCCTTCGAGATCCCTTTAGCTGTAAGATCCACCTGAGCTGGCTCAAGCCCAGAGAAGGGTTGAGGTTAGGGCTCAGATTTGGCAAGGAAAAATTCAGGATGCACAGTTAAATTTGAATTTCAGATGAAATACAAATAATATTTTAGTCTAGCTATGTCTCGAATATTTCGCGGGTCACACTTACGCTAAAAATATTCATTGTTTGTCAGAAGTTTGGATTTAACTGGCCAGTCCGTAGCGTATCTAGCAACCCCAGGTGGAGTGGATGCTTCCTAACTCAGAAAACAAGCTGGATCCAGGAGTTCAAGTAGTATCATGAAGATCCTCTCTCGCCTCGGCTTTCTGCGGCCTCCAGGAGGCTCACTCTACGGCACCTAACTGCGGCTTCCATCTCCTGCTCCATTTACCTGGCTCCACACACAGGCTTAGCACCGGCCATAGCTTCGTGAGCTACAGGTGCAGGGTGAGTACTTACTGAGGACCCACTGTATGCTCCGTGCTGTGCTAGGCACAAACGACTGCGATTTGGGGTGCATTGCTCTAACGGAACAGAAAAGGCTCAGTGCCCCCAAAGAGCTATGGGGGCAGGGCAGAGAGGGGGACGACTGTCAGCTGGGGAGGAATCAGGGAAAACTCTCGGAAGGAACTGACCGTGGAGCAGGGACGGGACAGGCGTGCTGGATGGGGGCCATGCAGAGATGAGACGACAGGGGCATCCCCGTGGCACAGGCAGGGGGTCCCAGCCGTCGGTCCTACCTCCCTGGGGCTTCCGGTCTGTTCCCCTAAACCCAGCACTTCCCAAACGCGAGTCATCCACATAGACCCCGAACACGTTCGCCGTGTCCACAGAGAGTCCTGCTCTTATTTATTTCACATATTTCTTTAAATCGACTCACCAATTTTGATGTTATAAAATTTGATGTTCGGAAGAAACTCTCACATCGGTAATTGGAAAATAGATTTTTTTTTTTTTTTTTTTTTTTGCTTGCTATAAATAGTTGGTCACCAGAAAAATAAGAACACCGAAAGCAAAATAATGTGACTGAAACCCAGCCAGGTTCTGCTGTCAGAAAGGTGCTGAGTTGGCAGCTGCTCTTTCTTTGTTAGAAGAGCAAATAGGGGGGCGTTAGGGACACTCCAACACCAGCCTGAGACATTCTCCTTGGTATCCGGTTGACCCATGAACAGCCCAGGTTTGAGCTGAAAAAAAAAAGCCGCATGTAAGTAAGTGGACCTGCACAGTTCAGACTCGTATTGTTCAAGGGTCACCGGTATTTTCCATCCACAGATGTAAATCCAAGGACTCGGAGGATCGAGTCCAGTTAGACAGATTCTGGACCATGTCGGGGTTGGTGCCCCTCACCCCGAGGAGTTCAAGGCTCAGCTGTAATCAGGACCGAGAGAGCAGCAAATCGAGAAAAATACTTTCTTTAATGCTTTATGTGTCCCCTACTAAGGAAATCCTACAATTTACTGGTGTCCCCACACTTTGGGGAAATGTCCCAGCCAAGAGCAAGTCTATCCTTTTTATATGTCGGATTTCCATACGCGACCTTGTTCGTTCATTCATTCATCCAAACATTCATTCGACAGCGAGGCGCCGCGTCTGTTTCCCTTGATTTCATTTAAAGCAACATTTATTGAGTTTTCGAATGAAACTTGCTGTTTCCTGCTCTCTGTGCCCTTTGACTGGCATCCCTCCACTCCCTAGGTCTTCAAGTGGCAGCCACCTGTCTCTGCAGGCTGTGCCATGCTGCTCCGCCTGCTGCACCGCCTGCCACTCCGCCTGCCGCACCACCCACAGCGCCACCAGGACCCAGGCGGTCGTGCCCCTGGCTTCTAGGGGTGCTGGCTGCTGATGGCTCTGAGTCCTTCTCTGACAATTGCAGTAGACTGAAGGGAACTGTGTGGCCTTAGTTCCAGGCCTTCCCCAAGAGACAGCTGACAACCAAGGACTGACTGTTGCGGGGGAACAAAACTGAGACCCCTTGCTCCAGTTCAGGACAACTCTGCAAGTGGCCCAGCTCTGAGCTCCCAGGGATCAGCTGAGGCCTCTATGGCCGCAGCACCGAAGCCCAACTTCTCCTGCTGGTCCTGCTCCACGCAGTCCCCCACAGGTGTGGCTCCCAGCCCGCCCCCAGAACGTCATCTTTTGCAGAGCCTGTTGCCTGGGAAACTCCACCTGAGGCGCCTTACAAAGTCATTCATTCCCAGCCAGAGTTCGAGCAGCTCTATTTACCCTGTGGTCCCTTCCCAACCCAAGCAAAGGGAGCACAGGTTTGTCAAACTCTCACAAAGAGACTCGGTGACACCCCAGGGTCATCTCGACCTCCACAAGCCCCGACAGCCTTGAGGTGGTTGGGTTTCTTTATTTATCTGTTTCAGTACTTTAGCTAATCAGCTTTGTCCCCAGGCCCCATTACCATTTCCTCAAGTGTACTGTGGCCTCCGGCTCTGGTGACAGGCAGCCACACAAGCCTGCCGGGGACGCTGCTGCCTTTCAGGCCCACAGGGATCAGCCGGGGAAGGAGAGAGGAAGGAGAGAGGAGACTGGATTACGGGGTATCAGGGCAGGGTCACCGCTCCCCCACCTCTTTCTGCCTTTGAGCAGAAAGAGAGCAATCAGAGCTGCTTCCTCTGCAGGAGGCATCTCTCCCCGGCCAGGCGGAGGAAGGCTTCCATGCAAGCGGTCCACCTCGGCTCTCCTCTTACATGGCCTGTCTTTAAAAAGAGCCCAGCTCTGCCCCAGGCTCGGCCCCGAACATTTCTTAAATGTAACTGCAAATTACTGTCTCAGCAATTCTGTAGGCTTCCCAGTCTGGCCTAAACCCAGCGACAAAGGCAGAAAACAAACGGAATGAGAACCCGCCATGTGCAGAGGCGATTTGGGGTGTGGCCTTGCGGGCTCACAGGTGACCCCCCCTGAGCATACAGCAGGCAGTGGGGCTCAGTCTGAAGGATGGCCGAGGTCACTGCATCCAGTCCCTGCTTCGAGTCACGGGGTGGGAGGAGGGGACCAGGCAATACAGACAACATTCTTTAAAGAACAGAGAAACGAGGTGACATCGGCACCAGGCAGCCTCGTTTGTCATCGACCTGAGGGCATAGGCGCTATACCTATTTAGTGAGTACCTACTATGTGCCAGGCCAGGACCGGTGGCTCTCAAAATCTTTGCTCTTAGGATGTCACTACACACTTAAAAATTGAGGACCTCAAAGCACTTTTGCCTCTATTTAAAAGAAACTAAAACTGAAGAATTATACAAATATTCATTCACTTAAAAATAACAATAACAAACCTGTTACTGTTAACCTGTAATGTATTTATAAAAATAAACTATATTTTACAGAACGAAGGCATTTAATGAGAAGCGCGACATCATTTTCCATGTTTGCCAGTCTCTTTAGTGTCCGGCTTAACTGAAGACAGCCAGATTCTCAGACCTGCCTCTGCAGTTGGTCCGGAGCAATATCTCGTTCCGGTTAAAATGTTTAAAGAAAATCTGGCCTCGAACAGATAAGTGGTTGGAAAAGGAAGAAGTATTTTAAATAGCTTTTTCAGATAATGATGGCTATTCTTTCGGTACCGAATCCAAACTTGACAAGTGGTTAAGGCTTGTTGCACTGTAAAATCGAACACCACATGGATGAACCTTTCCTACTCGGTCAGGTCAAAGTCCGCTGGTCTGTCCTGCAGTTTGAGTGGGTCTTTAACCCATGCGTGATTTATTTAAAACATCACGCAATGTTCGTCTGAAAACGACTGCCTCACCGACTCAGGCAGATCTTCCCAGTATCGACACATTTCGCTGTACCGTATCAAAGATCCGAATTCCTCCGCATCACCGTCGTTTTCATCAGGGACGTTTAATGGGACGATGTCAGCCTCATGGTGGCAGATAGAGTTCTTCAAATTTTTACTTAACAGCTTGAATTTTATGATTGGCAGTCAATCCTGCCAGTTGCTTCTCTTAAAGTGCCAGGCTCGCTTTGTTCACTTTTCAGAAACATCTGCCGAGTACTCGTATCTGAATGGCCAGGGTTGGTCAGCTGTTCTTTCAGGACAAAATGGTGAGCGGTGACCACGAAGGAAGCCATAACTCACCTGGCGCACAGCTCAAACAATCACACGTGTGCTTTTCCTTGACATTGCTTCGGGGTGCCACCGGAGCGCTGGATGCGTACGTCCCCTTTTTCACAAATGATTAAGAAAACATGTACTCGCTGAGACTTCATAAAGCCAATCCTTTGACCTCTTCCTTAAAGATATTCTTAAGGGAAATCGGTGCGTGTTTTAACACAAGTGTGTGACGGGGAAGGACATAGTGACTCCTTGACACCTCGGTGCCGCGTCCTTGATCTGTGCAAGGTGCCAGCCGTTTTGCCATGACCAGCGCAGATGTCAACAGGATGGAATATGCAAATAAGGTCCCAGAGTTATTATGAAAATATGTTTGACTTCGAGGGCTTTCCGGAAAGGTTCAGGGGAAGTCCCCGTGGTGCAGAGCTGGGAGAGAAACTCCCAACACGGCTGAGCAGGTAGACCATACACCGACGCAGGTGCGGGCGCCGCAGAGAGGGTGGCCTGCTTCGCGCCGCGGAAACTGGCAAAGGTGTCGCAGCGTGGGGAGCGTGGCAATGGTCCTGAGGGCTGAGGAGGCGTGCATCCAGAAAGATAAGATGGCGCTTCGCAGTCCCACTTTCAGAAAAACAGGTCCTAGGAAGGCGAGGCTTTTGAAAACAGGTATAGGAAACAAACATGAGTGTTCGTTTTATTCATAAATAATAACATCGGTCACCATCATGGAGCACCTACTGTGCACCTCACGCTTTCCATATTTCGTCATATTTAACTCTCTCCAAAAACATATGAAATGCAAGCAAGCATTCTCTTTGTTCAGAGAGGTCAGGCGCCCTGCCCAAGGACACAGAGCGAATCGAGACTGAAACTGGAGCGCTGGACTGCAGAGGCCACTGGCTCTTTCTACTCCCTTCCCTGAGCCAAGAAGAGGAGCCATGGCCTGGCCCTCCGCTGCTCCAAATGTCACTTCTTCCTCACTGTTGACCAGAATAGTCCAGCCCCTCCCACCTGGCCCTCAAGGCTCCCCGACGCAGCCTGAGCAGTGACCCCACCGTGAGCCCACCCTCACGTTCCGCTTCCACCCCCACCTACTGCCGGGATCCCATCGTCTGTTCCTCCCGGTCCTCGGTGTCTCTTAGTTGTGGCCGTGGCGCGCACCGTGGTCTCCTCACGGCCAAGCAATCGACTTATTTATCTGCTCCCCAAACTCGGTGACTTTGGGGACTTGGATGGCTGGGACCACACTGATCTAAGAATACATCCTCTCTTGTGCTCGCTCTTTGGGCCTCGGTCACGCTCTCTCTCAAACAGAGACGCCAGCCCCCTACCGCACGGGGTGCTGGGGAGGGTTAAATGCATTCTGCTACGTCAAGGACCCAGAAAACTGCCTTGCGCAGACTATGCGCTCAGTGGGTGTGAGCTGCTTTTGTTGTTGTTATCATTGCGATAATTATGGTCACTGAACATCACAAAGGGGGCGGGGCTGAGCACATTCCTGCTGCCTGTCAGTTTCCCGGACTACTTTCTCATAAGAAGGGCAGGCTGTGTTCACACCACACCCTCTGTCCTGGTCTCAAAGCACGAACACAGGTTCAGATGTTTATGACTTTGGTCTCCCTGCTCCTGTCCGAGTCCCTCCGGACCTCCTCCCCCTGCCTGCCAAACCGGAAATAACTGAACCAGGCCCTAGGGCCGAGCCCCGGGGAAGGCCTGGGGCCCCGATTCGAAAGGCGGTGCGGCTGGTCTGCTGTCACCTGAGTTCTCTTCCTTCTTCTGCTGTGTGCTTCTTAGATGAGGCGGCGCATTCAATCCTGCTGGGCACCCAGAAACACAGAGATAATTGGCATATGGCACTTAGATCTCTGCTGCTGTCACTCTAGCGAGCAGGCATGGAGCTCTCCCCGGTCCCCTGCTCAGCCTGCTTGGAGCAGGCTGGTGGGCTGTCAGGGTGCCGGGATTGTCTGTAAGGTTGGGGAACGAAGCGCCCCAGAACACCGGCTGCCCCGGTGTGGTTATCACATTGCTGGTCCGTGATGAGCTCTTGGCACCGTGTCGATTCAGATGTCGTGCGTGAGCTCCAGAGCGCAGCTCCAGAAAACCAGGCACGCTGAGGCTCCCAGGTCCGACTTCCAAACGCGGTTCCAGCCCGCGGGTATCTATTGGAGACGGTGAACACCTTGCAAAGACTTGATCGAGACGCTTCATCACTCCCAACCCGCCTCCTCGTCTCTCTAAGGTTGGTACAAACGTTCTGCGGATGTGATGGAGGGAACCGTTTCTGGGGCCTGGGCTCAGCCACGGTTGCCATGGCAGCAGCGCTAGCTCGCGCTACCCACCAGCCCCTGGGTGCAACACTCCGCATGCATTGTCCAGGTGCGAGCGGAGCGCAGCCCTCTGGGGGACTCTGAGAGATGAGGAAACTGCAGCTCTGAGAGGTTAAGTCAACCTGTCCAAAGTCACCTCCCCCGGAACCAGGCCCAGGAAGCCCGCCCAGAGCCACCAGGTCTCACGGCGTGGGCACCGTCACCCTTCCCCCTCCTGGGAGGTCTTCTTTGCCATGCTTAGCCGAAATGAACTGGGGGGAAGTTGCAACCAGTATTTGGGGGATATCTCCACCTGTGCCAGACCCCTACCTGTGCATTATCTCGCTTCACCCTGAAAACGGCCCTGGGAGGTAGGGATCGTCACCCCCAGTTTATAGAAGAGGATTCGGAGGCTCAACCCATCAGCAGCCTTGCAGGAGTCCACAAGCCTCGAGTACAGCGGGCCCCAGACTCGGTCAGCGAGCTCTGAGTCTGTGTCCTTTCTGCCCTGCTCATTACTTCCGTGGTGCTGGGACATCCAGTTCTCCCGGGAGGGACAAGGGACACTTTTGTACAGCCGGCACAGCCGACAGAAGGGTCGCTTTCAGTGAGAGGAGAGGGGAGAGAAAAGGTCTAATACCGAGAAGCTTGGTGATGGGGCTCAGTGAGGGGGAGAAGGGCGGGTCCCCGGGGTGTGCGAACGGGGAATTTGGGGAGAGATGGGTGGTCCTATAACCATGCCAGTTTTCCTTCCAGCAGAATGAAAAGCGCCCACCCCCTCACCCCACCCAATTCCAGATCATTCCAAACTTCCAGGCTTCGTGTAATCACCACATCGTCCACGGGGCGTCACTGTAGCCCACAGTGGCTCCGATGTCTGCCGGCATCTCGGGTCGGCACCTTTCACCCTGGCTTTCAATTCTGGACAGTCACCTACTGGGGTCTGTCTGTGTGTCCTCAAACAGGAGGTTCCCCTTGCAACAGGCAGTCGCTAAGAGGGCGGCCCTTGCCCTGGTCATGGCATCGTCATTCCTCCCGGAAGCCAGAAGACTGGCAGAATCAGACACATGCTCAGATAAACCCAAGTGGCATTGACCGTCCCATCTTACAGAGAAAGACAGAGGCACGTCGGTAAGTCAGCGCTTCCAGGGTTAACTGATTTTCCTCGAACATTGACTCTCCCGATTGCCACCCCGCCCCAATTCGGAGGCAAAGAGATGTGGATCGTGGATCGATTTAAGAAGGATGAGCTGAGTGGGGAAGGAAGGGGAGGAAGACGAGGGGAGAAGGGAAAAGAGGGGGGGAGTGTGGGGGGAGGGAACGGGACACAGAGCTTAAAACTGAAACGGGTACAAAGTCAGATCGGAGACGGAAACAGCATCTTTTCTCGAGCACGGATTCTATTTTGCCTGACCTAAAAAGAGGTTTTTCTGCCATGCAAACCTCCCCTCTGTGCCTGCTGCACTGATGTAGGTGCAGTCGACGTCATCGAGTGTGAAAACCTAACCTGCCGTGGAATGAACTACGCTCGAGACTCTGTCGGGTTAATCTCGACAGGAATCGGGCGACAAGGTCAAATCTTGAAGCGAAACAAACAAACGGACAGGTGGGAATTTGCAGCCCTCACCTGGCACAGCGCGGGCCGTCGCTGTGAGGGTGCTCCAAGCTAACGGTTAACATCCTGGGGACCCCTGCGCCCGCCACAGTGCTCGACGCGCGAGATGCTCCACAAACATGTCACCTGTCACCTCTCCAAGTTTACAAACACAGCCAATGAGCATCACATCAAACCATTTCCACGAACATCAGGACTTGCCAGCTGATCGCAGTACTGGCCAGATCGCAGACATTTCCACAACGCGGCGCTTGTATGTGTTGATTCGGGCCCGAATTATGAATAATGAACCTCGCAGATGACTCGGGCATTCTGGGTACCTCTGTGTGACGAGGACCTGGCTTACCCGAACCTTCACACCTATACCGTCAGGTACAGAATCTGCAACATAGGTGGTGTGTCTGGTTTTTGTCTTCCTCTGACTCAGCATGGTTCAGAATGATGTATTTGTGGGTTTACTTATTTTGTGTCTGTACAACCGAAAATATGTCTGCGAGGACCAGAATCATTTCTATTTTGTTCACACAGTTCCCCGTGAATAGTCTCTAACCTGGCACTAATATGATACACGTCGCATAGTAGGTGCTTGCAAAACATTTATTGAATGAAGGAATGAATGAGTGAGTGAGTGAATGAGGCTGGGTTAAATACCTCTTAGCTTCTTAGCGCCTTTCAACAGGAAGTCTCAGGCTCCATGTCACCAGAGGGCCCTTGGCCACCTGACCCCAAGTGGGCAGTTGGCCCAGAGGGGACAACGCAGGAATAGGAGCTCTCGGAGTGCAGTTGTCCCATTTGTTTATCCAGCAAGTGTCCACCAGGACCTTGCTCTGTGTGGGTCCCAAGGGCTGGGGGCACAGTGAGAGGCTGAGCCCCACCATTCTGCAGCTCAGGGACACCCCTGTGCCACTGAGGTCTTCTGGAAAGTTTTCCCTTAATTAAGGGTAATTAAAATTCCTTGGGTTTTGAGGATTCCTTAAAATTCCTGAGGGGCGGGGTATGCAGACTTCCTGTCTGAACTCAGGACAGACGCTTGAGGGGGGAGGGCTTGGCCGGCCTGCACGCTGGCTGGGGGGCTGGCCTCCCGGGGCTTGCCCCGGTTTGGAGCCATTTCCTCCCCAAATTCAGACTCCCCTGCCCGACAGCCCTGAGCTCTGGACCCAAGCCAGGGACCGGAGGGTACTGGTGCAGGGTGACGTGCCCAGCTCAGCATTTTGTAGCAGGTCTTGGAGTCCGGGCCCCAGGACCTCTGCTGAGACACTGGAATTTTTCAACTTGAAGCCCAAAGTTCATTCTCCTTCCCTCTCTTCCCTTCATTCATTCGTTCCTGGCAAGCTGCACATTCTCTCCTCCCACTGCGAAGCCCATTATCATGCCGGTGGCATTTCAGCCCGCTGCAGGCCTGCGGAGGCTCCTTCCAGATTTCTCTGTCGGATCGCTGGCGAGGACAAAGCCAGGATGCGGCAACCAGCTTTCAAATTGCATGGCTGGAGGTTGTCAGGACAGTGCAGAGAAAACTGCCAGCGACTTGGAGGGCGGCCGTGATTCTGGGGCAGAGCCGGGGGAACGGGGCACTTCGGCTGGGCGCGGGGTGTGGCCGCCGTTTGGATGAGGACGCTCCCTCCGTCCAGATTTCTTTGATTTGGATCCCGTGTTCATTTTAAAAGATCGATTCAGCCATTTCTCACCCCTCCCCAGTGACGTGTTTTAAATGGCTGAGAAGGAAAGAGACAAGGGGTTTCCAAGGGTCCTTCTCTAGGGCGAGACAAGGGTCGGTGGGTCCTGTGTTGCTATGACGTGGGGTCATACGTCGCTCTGACACGGGGGTCACGAATTTGAGGAGAGTTGCATTTCCAGATCATTTCTGCAAACCTGGATTAGCGCACCGGTGTCCCTCCAGGTGCAGGCACACTGTCAGGGTGAGAAGACCCACACCCCAACCTCGGGCAGAGCCGCTGCGTGGTTGTGGGTTAGCGGCCGGCCCGCTCTGGAGTCTGCATGTGGAGACGGTTGGATAAAAACCATCCCTTTGACCCTTTCCCACCTTTACGCTCCCCTGCTTCCCCCAAGCCCATCGGGGACCCTTCTGTTACCTTTAGCCTGGGTCTCCGGTCTCTCGGGCAGAACCTCAGATGAGTCTGGATTGAGAGGGAGGGCTGGTGTGTGACCTCCCAGGAGCTGAGCGACAGGATGGCGTCAGGAAGGGCGGTTTCCATGTTGCCCTGTCACGCCGACCAGGAGCCCCCGCTGGAGGCAGCAGGCAACCTAATGCAACGATGACGTCGCACACTGCACTGGGCTTCTGTTTCCAGGTTTCCAGAACTCTCTCAGACGCATTCCCTTTCACCGCCCTGGAAGTGAGGTCCTACTACGTGCCCCATCTCACAGAGAAGGGAAGTGAGGGTCACGTGCCCGAAGGCAACCAAGTTCAGCTGACATCTCCCCCGCTGGACCCTTAGACTTGCTCTGCGCTAAGACGCACATGGATCGCTCCCAGCAAAGAAGCCCACGATGGGGAAGAGAAGCCAGACACATCTCGCCAGACCTTCCCCTCCGGCCTCCCCTGCAGCCTCACCTCGCCCCCTGCCTGGCTGCTTCAGTCCAAGCTTCTCCGTCTCAAGCCACAGAAACGATCTCGGGGTGAGTTAAGCCGAAAGGGAATCTATTGAAAGGAAACTGGGCAGCTCACAGGAGGGACAGGGGGGCCACTGCCCTGAGTCTCACGGTCCATGGTCCTCAAACTTAGATATTCTCTCCAAATAAGACTAAACAGACAGTCCCAGAGAAACGCTGATGGGAATGAAGAAGACATCTGCCACACGCAGCCTTAAACTTTGTCCTGCCCTCACCCCACAGGGCGTGCGGCGCGCTTACAAACTCACGTACGTCACATGTACATTAAGCCTCGTGTTATCTGGGAAGCAGCACAGTCGCACGCTACGCTGCATTCTGTACGTGACGTTGTCCGACTGCTAAGTGCCGGCGCCTCTCTCAGACGGTCCTTCTGGCCACCCCGTTTCAACTCTCTTTTTACAGACCAAAGACGCCAAGGCCAGAGAGAAGTCACGGGCGCATTCCGGGCAAGCTGTAGCAAAGGGAATCACTTTTAGGTGGGAGAGGTGGTCGCCCGGAACAAGGGGCGGCAGAGCAGGGGCTGGGAAGGGAACGATGGAGAGAAGCAGCTGAAAAACCCACATGCTAAAAATAATCAGCCTGTCTGACCGCCGATAGGGCCTGAAGCGTCCACCCAGAGAGGCAGCAGTTCCCAGCCTTGGCTCATTGGCAGAACCTCCCCGGCAGCCTGTTACAAATGCAGATGGCCGTGACCCACCTCTAGGGACTGGCTCTGTAGGGTTGGGGGGATGGCTGGGCATCTGCATTTTTAATGAGGTCCTCAGGGAATTTTGGTGAACACCAAAGTTGAAGAAGGGTTGGGACCAAAGCTATCTAAAAAGGGACAGACACACCGTAAACTAGGTTGATTTATAGTCATTCCCAAACACAATCCACAAGGACAGGGCCCAGGAGAAGGAAGTCGATTCATTCATGCATTCAGTCAATCATTCACTCATTCCTTCAGTCATTTCACAGATGACGCGTTTAGTGGAGGAAGGTGGTCCAGATGGGCTAGGATGTGCTGCAGTCACAGACGACTCCAAAATGTCAGTGGCTCAAAGCCAGCAAGGTTTATTTCTCACTCTTGCTACATGTCCACTAGGGGCCCGCTGGGGCCTCTGCTCCGTGTCTCCTCACTGTGCGCCCAGGAAGATAAACCAGCCACTGCCTGAAGTTGCGCCGGTTATCATGGCAGATGAGTAGAGAGTTCTCGAAGGGCATCACGTTATTTAAATGACCTGGCCCAGAGGTGACACGAGTCTCTTCTGCTCACAACTCACTGGCTAGAACTAGTGACATGGCCCCAGCTCCTCCTCGGGATGCTGGCCCATGACCGCTGCTTCTCCACGCTGCAGCAGGAAGGGGCGGTGCTTCTAACAGCAAAGCTGTTCCGGAAACCTTGGCTCACATCTCCTTGGCCAGCACTGGGACCAGTGGTCACCCAGCAACAAGGCAATATCTAGAGAACCGTAAACGTGAACAGGGCGCCCTGCAGCCCCCAACGAAATGGGGTTCTATTGACGAAGAAGGGGATGAATACAGAGTAGGCAACCGGAAGGAAATGGGTGGACGGGGAATGTCGCTGGAGAATGAGACACTGTTGAAAACGTGGCGACGGAGGCCGAGGATGAACTCGGATTCCAGAAGCAATAGCCAGCCGGGCTCGACTAGGAACTTGGCTTCCCTGAGCCCACCAATTTAGGGACTGGCTGAGTAGTTCCCTAGGTCATCACAAGATTAAAACCAGCAAAGTAATAAAAGCAAAAGTATTATTATTATTATTGTGTGTGTGTGTGTGTGTGTGGCCAACTATGTATGTATGTAGAAACTCTGGATACACATTTATCAAGATTTCTGTCCAATAACAGACTACAACTGAGTACAACTAAGTATCAAGACCACGTTATTAGCTATCGGTTATTGAGGGCCTACTATGTGCCAGGTGCGGCGTATATATTATTTCTAATATTTGTGACAACAAAAGGTAGGCACTAATAACATCCCATTGTACAGCTGAACAAACCGAGGCTCACATTGGTTCGTGGATTGCCGCAGCTCACACAGCCGACAAGCAGAAGTGCTGGATCGAAACCCAACCCAGATTGCAAACTTCTTGGCCTTTTCTCTATATCATACCATGTTGCTTAGTAATAGTTCAAAATGACAACGTGTTAAAAACTGCGCAGCCTGAAATGTTACCTGATGCACCTTTCAGGGAGAGGCGGTGGCGCTATCGATTGGTGCTGAGGACTCTTGCCTATGAAAGTCCTGTTTTCTCAGGGTGTATCTGGATCCAACCAGTCATCAGAGATGCTGGAAAACACCAGAAGGAACCAAACAAAAAGCAGCAGCCAATACATCACAGACAGGCAGTCTCGAGAAGCTCTGGATGCTGGAACTAACACATAGTTGCCCAGCCTAAGAACAGCCCCGGATCTTTGATGGATATACGGAAGCAAGAAAAAAAAGGGCCACGCCATGGGCATGAGTAAGGACCCACAGTCTACCCCGTGTGGGTGTGGGGTCTGAATGCAGCCCTGGGCTCAGCCTTTGGGCTCTGGAACGTTCTTGCTTATGGATCAGGACCTTGGGTTAGAAGGTCAGAAGGTTACCAAGGCAACTCACAGCCTCCTAGTCCAGTTTAGTCATATGTTATGAACGGCTCACTCGATTATACCTGACCCCTCTGAATATTGGCTACATTCTGTCATTTGGTCAAGGGCAGTATCAAAAATCTTAGACGGTCTTATCTTATACTTAGAAGGGCAAATTTCCCATTCACTTATTCCTTACTTTTTTTCATCCACTCATCATATGTTTACCAAGAGCTTGTTTGTCCCAGACACTGTTTTAGGTGCCAGAAACGTGATGATGAACGAAACAGACAATCCCTTTCCTCGTGGAATTTAGGAGTTAGTGGGGGAGACAGGGTAACCACATAACCTCCCAACCCAAACATAAACATGTGACTACAGTATGTATTAAATAATTGCTAAGGACCAGGGATTACGCTAAATAGATTGCTAAAATGGTGCTTAAGCCTCTCCAAGTTCCCAAGGAACTGAGGCTCAGAGGTGACAGTCACATGGCCTGAAGTCACACGGCCCTTAAGTGACAGAGCGAGGATTCCAATCCAGCACCATCTGATGTAAATTCCCAAGCACTAGGCTGCTGTTCCACACCTCCCATGGCAGCCTGTGGCTCTCGTTTCTTCCCAGCTCCTGCCCTTTCTCCCCTGAGATCTGGGTTTGGGCTTTGGCGGTTCCGCCCTCTCAGACGGTCTTGGACATAAAGTACTCCAGCACCTAATAAGTGCAGTTTACTGGGATCAGGCATCTTGTTACAGATTTTCATACGAAGAACCTACCATGATTTTTTTCACCTCATAGATACCTGAAGAACGAGATTACCACCTGGGCCAAAGTTAAAACAATATTCTGTGTAGACATTTCCAAAGGTCCTGGATTATTAGTGTAGCAATGGCGCTCCCTGGTGGCCATTATTGTGTATTACACATTCTTTGACTTTCAGAAGGGAGGGGCATTTGGGATGTGGTAGTGGCTTCCTATTGCAAATCTGGGTGAATAGTAAGCCTCCCCTAGTCTGGATCCCCTTCACGTCTCATCCCCCACACTACCCCATTTATATCCATTCCAGAGACGATGTCACAGCCATAGAGTGTAGCATATTCTGACGGTTAAGAGTTCCAACAACCAGGACACAGGGTCCCCATACCCGCTATGAGATTGCCAAAGGGTGAACCACATGCTGCCAATCTCCAGGATCACTGACCCATTAGGTCATGACAAATTAATCCACCATCTCCCGCTATAATGCTTCTTTTCTGAAGGCTGTGGCTCCAATGCCCCCTCCATTTCCCTCAAACACACATGCGTGCACATGCACATGCATACACACACACACACACACACACACACACACACACACACACACACACACAATGCTCGACCCTATCCAATGATCATAGGAAACAGATCGAAAATTATGCATTCACTCTGACCTAGGTATGGAACTACATGCTAGGGACACAGTGACGGCCAAGTCGTGGTTCCAGCTCTAAAGCTTACACTCTACCATGGGAAACAGGTGACCAGTTAGCCTATAAATTATTCACTTCCAATTATAGTAATTGCTACAAGAATGAGGCTCTGAGTGTCTGTATCAGTGAGACAAGACCAGATTAGGCCTGAGGGTCAGAAAAGTTTCCCCAAAGGAAAGAGCTTTTAAGGTGTGATGTGCCAAAAATGGAGACGAAGCTCATCGAAGGGGGCTTGGAGGAGAATGAACATGCGGACTAGGCAGCCTGAACGGGGTAAGTGGTAAGCGTGGAAAATTAGTAAGAATAGACATTAGGTAATCGTAAGGATGGGGAAGTATTGTTTGTCATTACCTTAATCATTGAGGAAGATTGAGGGGATGTTAAAGGATGAGTATAAACTAACCTGAATGTTTGAGGGTTCATTTAATAGTAAATGTTGGGGGTACAGAGCATCCCAGGTCTGTCTATTCTGCCTCTTCCCAGAAGCTAAGGATATTGAGAATTTAGTATTCATACCCTCTCCCCACTGCTTATTTAAGATAAGGAATAACAATAGCAGACAATTGCCAGGGTTGTGGGCAGGAGCTGAGCTAATACTGGGCAAACGGCTGAAGGAAGGGAAGACAGTGGTGGCAGCTATGGGGTTCCAATGGCGCATTGTGGCTACAAAAAAAAAAAAATCAGGATATAAAGCCTTACCTAGTGTATGATGCCAGCCAGTTCTCAGGATGTGGTGCAACTTATACATTGCAAGATTTGGACTTAGTAAACCTGTGTTCAAATCCTCCTTTTCTTCCTCGAATTACGTGATCGGGGCAACAAACTCGGTGCCTCCATAGTCACATGTGTAAAATAGCAATAATAGTACCTACTTTTCGATGGTTGTGAAGTAGTGTATGTAAAGTGCTTATCAGTATACCTGGCACAATCCAATTACTCATTACTAGTTTATTATTATTATTGACAGTATTAATACCCAGGAGGAAATCCTTAATCATTTCAAGAAAGAATTCATGAAGACAATTTGCCATTATTTTCCAATTTTTCTAAAATAAGTATGCATTGCTATTAAAAATCAGAAGGGGATAAAGACCCTCACTCATGACTGAATAACAGAAATTTGATTAGTCCGCTGTTTTCCAAATTTCCTGGACCTTATTGTCCAAAGAGGCCGCGGGAGTGCACGTTAAAAGCACAGATTGTTAGGCCCCCACCCAGAAAATCTGAATTAAGAAATCCGCTAATCTATAATTCTAATCAGCCGTGGTGATGATTCTTATCATCAGTCGTAGCCGGGACGCGCTAATTTAGAGCAAGGGTTGCAGCGATGGGAGAAAGGACCGCCCTGCCATTAACACGAGGCCCTCCGCCTACAATTCCCACACTGCCCCGCGAACTGGCGACGAGCGGCCCGAAGCCTGCCGGGAGTTGTAGTTTCAGTCGCCCAGACCTCTGCCTATAAGAAAGCCGGTGATGACTGCCGCATACCCCCCGCCCCACAATGCAAAGGCCACTTGTGACGTCATCGGAAAGGCGCCCGGGGGGCAGCTGGCCGTTCCTGCCGCCTGTCCCACCACCGCGGCAGCCTCAGAGCCTGCTCCCGCCCCCTGTCCCGCCGCCGCCGCTCCGTCCTCTTCCCCCGCCACCTCTCCGCGACGCGGGCCCTCTGTCCCTGAGAGGCAGCCGTGCTAGGTCTCCTTCGCGGGCCCGGGGCGCAGCCATGGCGGACGGCAGCGGCGCGGGGGGCGCGGGCGCGGGGGGCGGCGGCGGAGCGGGCCAGGCCTCGGCGGGGGCGGCGGCCGGCGCGCCGGGGGCCGGCGGGGGCGGCGGCCGCACCAACCCGGCCTCCCTGGCGCCCGGCGACCCGCAGCTCATCGCTGTCATCGTGGAGCAGCTCAAGAGCCGGGGCCTGTTTGACAGCTTTCGCCGGGACTGCCTGGCGGACGTGGACACCAAGGTACTGAGGCCGCCGCCTCTCTGCTTCCCCAGCCCAGAGAGAAAAACAAGATGCCTGTACAAATCTCAGCAGTCAGGTCGGACCGCAGGGGGCGTACGCGGAGCCTTCCGAGCGACGCGCACGTGGGTTCGGCTCCCAGTCCCCGGCTCTACGAGCCGGACGGTTTAATTTAGCCCAGCTGCTTCTCTGAACTTGGGGTTTCGATAATGGTTTTTAGAGCCTAACCCCTTTCTTTCCCCAAATGGGGTTCCTTTAAGCCTCTCAAGAACAAACCTCAGTCTGTTGATAGTGGAGAAAGCCAGGTAAGTAAGCGAGAATCGCTTGAATGCAGAGTCATCAATACCGTAGATGTTTCTTCCTTTTCTCTAGCTCAGTGGTTTGCAGACTTGCGTGTGCAGTTGAATTAAGGTACATTGTTGTCGAGCCAGCACCTTTATTTTGTGCTCCATTATTAGCGAAAGGGGATTTGGTGACAATTTTAGAGCCTAGTACCATAGGCCAACCTCCCAGTAAAATGCTATTTAACGCTGCCTAGTTGCCAAGGTCGTTTGTATTCCGTGTCAGACATTCCGTAGTTGCTGGAACACTCACCTCCTCCCTTACCTAAGCTTCTCTAACAAGACAATGGTTGCGAGTTGAGGCCCTGTCACTGGCCCGGCTCTCTAGTGAAGTGATTTCTCTCTGAGCCTACCTCATAGCAAGATTGTGAGCTTCAGAGAAGACCTTAAGGCTAGGGAGACCCAGTCTGTTTAGTCACTGAACATTTATCGGCCTATTTCGCGCCATGCCCTGTAGATACCCGAACGAGTCAGTCACTACCCAGCCCTCAACGCTTGTACTCCAGGGTAGAAAACTGACACGTAGGCCAGATGGTTTATGGAGTGCACGGGCTGCACTGTTATTGTCAAAGCTAGTAACGTGAAGGGGCAGGGGCTAGCCAGGCACATGTTACTGAATTCTTCGTTGCTTTAGCCCCATGGTTTTCAAAGTGTGGTCCTTGGATGAGGAACATCACCTGAGAACTTGTTAGAAGTGCATATTTTTAGGCCCCACCCCAGACCGCTGAAGTATTAGGGGCAAGTGTACTGTAATGTACTTTGCAGTGTATCCAAACTATTAACTGATGGGGGAGTCGAGCGAGGGATAGATAATACAATAAAGTGTTAATGGCAGGAGGGGATTACTCTGTGTTGTCTGGATCTGTGCGTGTTTGGCGGTGACGTTTGCTGTCCTTTTTCAGTAAACTCAAACTGGGTGAGTTATTTTGAATAGTAGAAGGTATAGTATCCGGATACATGGTTCCAAGTGACAAGTCCAATTCTAGTTCCTTAAGCAGAGGAGAGGATCTGTTGACTCCACGGAAGGGCTAAATGGACAAACCGCCAGGAGGGGAGGGCTGCATTTGGACCAGGGCTGCCCCACGGCGCTGTCTTTGATCCGTTCTTAACTGCCGCAGAGATGTCCATTCGATGACTAGTGTCTCTTGATTACATCTTATAGCTTCTTCCTCTAGAAAGGGACTCTCGGCTCCAGTTTAAAAATCCCAAGGAGTGTGTGCATTGTCTTAGCATGAGTCGGGCACCCACCCCTGTGGCCAGGTGAACATGCCCGACCCTTGTAGAGAGGGGAGGATGGCTACCAGGAAACAGGAGTTGCCAGGCCGATAGTACCCAGGCGTGTGTGGATTCTACTTCTCACTCGTCCCCCTGCCTCGTCCTCTCCAGGTTTAGTGGAGAATCCTCGTGAGTCAGTTTTCTTGGCCTTTTGGAAGAGTCCATGCGTGGAGTTAAGGCCTGCTGATCCCTTCATTGATGTCACGTAGCTGACTATTCGCACTTTGGCCACAATAACACTGCCTGATAAACCAGATCTCTCTGGCTTATGACAAGCATTTCCCACGCGGACAGGGCTGCAGGTCATCAAGGTGCAGCTGATCTTGGTGTCTTCAGCTGGTGGCTCAGCTGTAGGCTGCAGGTCGCCCGGGACCGGGTCCCAGCTGTGGGTTGGGGTTAGGTCTGTTACACATGTACTCATCCTAGGTCCCAGGCTGAAGGGGCAGGGGCTAGCCACGACACACCCTCATAGAGGGCCATCAGAGCACAAGCGCCAAGCCAGACAGTGCAGCCACGTTTAAGGTCTCTTGTTACTCACATCCCACTGAGCAGAGCAAATCACGTGGCTAATCGGAGCATCGCTGGGCTGGGGTGGCATCCTCTGCCCACCGTGGGGGGCGGGGGGTGCAGAGCACCACCACACCTGGTTTAGGGAAGAGCCGCTCAGAACACGCGTTCCTCATGTTTACCAAGTTCCCGCGAACTTTGTCCTGATCCCGTTGGGTCAGAACTTTGTCCTGATCCCGTTGGGTGAGACACCGGAGACCAGTAAGTGCCTCTCAGCTCCGTTTTGGGCTTCCGTTTTGCGCCCCACCAGCCCTTCCCGGTGTTCCACGGGCTTTGACTTGCGTCCACATCTTGCATCATGCTGAGGTTCAGGTGGCCCTTCATTTTTTGCAGAGGGCTTTCCTGGGCCCTCCTTTGTTGTTGGGAATACCCTGCAGGTAAGCAGGGCAGTGATATTAGTTTCCCAGATGGATGTAACTGAGACTCGGAAAGGCAGAGCGCCAGTGAGCGATGGAGCCGGTCTAGAACCCGCTCCTCTGATTTAGAAACAGCCTGGGTGCGACCTTGGCTTTGCCGTGTGGGCAGCGTGTTTACTTTTTATAAGTGTGTAATCCCTAAAGGGGGAACAGGACAGAACTAATGAGACCCCCTCGTAGACTTACTTGAAGCGTAAATGGGTTCATAGCATGAGGCATCTGGCATCGCACCACCCCCCATGACATCGGCACTCACATCGGGGTCCCTTCACGTCCGCACCGTGATTCCTGGTCGTGGGTAGCGCCCCGCAAGGTGCGGGAAGCTGCGCTCTGCACGAGTGACCGCCAGGGGCCGCTATGTCGACGTCTCACTGCACCCCTTCTTTCTGATATTTTAGCCCGCTTACCAGAACCTGAGGCAGAAAGTGGATAACTTTGTGTCAACACATCTGGACAAGCAGGAGTGGAATCCCACGATGAACAAAAACCAAGTGCGAAATGGGCTGAGGCAGAGCGTGGTTCAGTAAGTAAGCGAAAGGCGGTCGGTCTCACACGTCAGGCTCGCAAGGAAGCGAGTGCCCGTCACTGGCCAGGGTGGTGGCACTGCACACAGACGTCACATATGGCTTGCAGCAGGCCACCCCCTTATTGAAATTAAGGTCTAAGTGAGCAGAGACTTCAGCTGACATCCTTGCTGGTTCCTCCCACCACGCAGGCTTCCCCCGCACTCCCTGCGGGCGCCTCGGAAGGCATCCCGGACCGCGAGGCGTAACCTCCGCGCTCTGCCGGCCGAGCATCCGTGGGAGCTGGAGCTTGGGCACGAGGGTCTTGCGTCTTTGTTCTCACAAGCGAATGCTTAGTTTTACCACCCGTGTAAATTGTCCTGCTTTCTGATTTGGTCTAGACTGTGTTTGACCTGAAACGTGAATTTGGACGCCACACTGGGACGTGTTCTCTGTGATTCTTGCGCACTGTGAATTTGAGGCACGTGCTAATGCCGTGTTGAAGGGAAGGTTTTCTGCTAAGCCCTGGAGTGCTGTCACCAGGTGAGGCGCTGCAGGCCTCAGCGTCGGCCACCACCCCCGTTCAGGCCCAGAGCTGCCCCCGAGGTCCACAGCGCGGACAGCTCCTCGGGAGGTCTGGCTCTCCTGTGACCCTAAGCGTGGCTGCGTCCTTTAGCTACATGCCACCTGCTCATTCCCTTCTGCTCTAGGCTCCTGACGAGACTTCGTGTTCCCTCACACGCCTTGCACCAGCCTCCAAGGGCGTGAGCCGCACTTTCTTTGTGCTTTGTTCCCCTGACCAGGCTTCTGCAGCCCGCGAGCGGCCCCGGGACTCTGCCTTGGGGAGACAGGGTTGGGGCGGGGCATAGCTGGAAAGCGGTCAGCTTGTGACTAAGGAGGGGTGGCCTCACCTCCTGGCTGACCTTGCCGTGTCCCGTGCTCTCCTCTGAGGCGCAGACTGTGATGTGGGTCTGCCTGTGCTCCCGGCGCTGAGTTTACATTGTGGCTTCTTGCGATAAGCTGGCATCACCCGAGTCCAGGGAGCGCTTCGTTCGCCCCTCACCCGAAGCGGTTGGGGGCCTGTTTCAGCCTCACTCGGCGCTGTGTGCCTTCACTCACCTGGTTCCGTTGCTGTACCTGTTGCCCACCTGCCGCAGGACAGATTTTTACCCCAAGCAAAGGCGCGAATGGCCCCAGCACTCTCAAGTCTGAGAGGAAATAAGTACGACCTACCACGTGCTTGTGACGCTCTCTGAATCTTAATCCCTGAGGACCCTTCCGTTTGACCCTACGTGGACTCTGTTCCAAACTCTCCAGCTGTGTGCTTCCTGTCACCGTACCCCTCCTCACTGCCCTGTCCCATGTGTCCGAATGCATACATCTTGGCTAATTTTTGCTCTGCTGTGCCTTTTAGCCCCTTAGGAGCTCAGAACCAGTTTGTTCCTCGTGTGTTTACTTGCTTGCCTTCGAGATGGCTAGTGCGCGTGATAGGTGACAGTCACAGCTTGAATGCCATATGGAGTTGCTGGCGACATAAGCTCTTGCAGCTCTGACGGCTTTGTGTTGCATGAGGCGGGGACAATAGCTGGTTGCTGCGGGTCACCTCTGCTCTGACTAGGGGGAGAAGAGATGTCGGAGGATGTGGACTCAAGTGTGAAGCTCGCTGGCTTCGACAGTGAGATTGAGGTTTTCACTCACCCCGTCATCAGGTTCTTTCTGACCATCTTGTCACTTGTCCTTTGTCCTTGGGACAGGCTGCTTCGTTTGTTTGGTTCCTTTGTACAGGTGGAGGTGGTAGTGGATGGGATCACGAGCTGGGATAACAGGTGGCTGCTAGCCGTGGACCGCCCCTCAGGTGAAACTGTAACAGCCTGAACTGGATGTGGCAAGTGGATGGCCCTTACCGCCTGAGTGGCTGTAGCTTTGACCAGGTGGCTGTTTATTGGGCTCTCACGTGACGTGTCGGGGACTAGAGTCTCAGGGGCACTACATAACAGAATGATCTCTGTCTCCACAAGGTCGGGGATGTTGGAGGCTGGAGTGGACAGAATCATCTCTCAAGTGGTGGATCCCAAACTGAACCACATCTTCAGGCCACAGATAGAGCGAGCGATTCATGAGTTCCTGGCGGCCAAGAAAAAAGAAGTCATCCTAGCATCCCCTCCAGAGCTGGAGAGCCAGGACCCTGCGGCCCCGTCCCAGGATGCTCCCTAAGGTGCAGTACCCTTCTGGGGTCCAGGAGCATGCATGTCTGACGTGGGGGGCGATGGGTGGATAGGAGACGGGCGAGCCGTTGCCGGGGGTGTCTGTTCAGGAAGGTATTCACGCAGGTGGACTCCCCAGGAGTCATCTTCGCCACGGAGTAATCAGTGTCTTCCTGTGTCAGCGCATGTGCGTCCCTGCCACCAGAGACGAGCGTGTGAACCACAGCTAGACTCCCCGTTAGACACCCGCTGGGGCGGCCGGTGTGCAGGAGGGACGTTCACATGGAAGTCTTGTTTTTCCGAAACTGTTTCAACGAGTCTCGCCCCTGGACAGGAGTTAAGCTCGGGCCTGCGATTTGGATGTAAAATCAAACGAAGCATATTCTAAGGTGGCGTCGTCCTAAATGGGGCCCCACTTCTGCTCTGAGCCCTGCTGGAATTCTGGGTATTTGTGGGGATTTGGTTTTACCACCTCATTACCCTGGGGTTCTTCTGTTACGCATACTTGCTTTTTTATTACATTTGGAATTTAATTGTAAAAATCAGCTGTAGATGCACAAAACAACGCTTTCTTGCAGTGCTTAGAAGACACTGGTAAATGAGAACGTTGGTCACAGGGAGCAGTGGGCTCGTGCTCAGCCACCGTCAGTGACTGCTGGGTGGGTTTCCTCGTCCCCTCCCTCTGCTTCGGTGTCCTGTAAGAGTCTCTGAGCCGTCTGCCACCTTTGATGAGCATGAGCAAGTGAACAGTGCGAAAGCGTCAGGCTCCCATGGGCCCTCACCCCAGAGAGGAACTGTCTTTGTGGCCATGCGGGAGACCTCAGTGCCATTATGGAATATCACTCACTCACCTCACGTCTTCCTAGTTTAACTGTAAATTCCTTTGGGATCATCAAATTAAGTAAACGTAGTCTCTTATCAGTAAGCATTTTGATATGATTCTCTTCTTTTCAGAATATGCCTGACATCTGGAAGTTTCATTGGCTTTGGTGAAGAAATAGATTCATTTCCTAACAGTACGACTTCGGAATGAAGACGGGCCAAGGGCATCACTGATTTCAACCTTGACTTCGGGGCAGGATCCAGATTGAACAGGGAGCAAGTTTGACCTGTGTGCCCCTGCACTATGCTGTTATATGGCCAGCCTGTCTGAGGGGATGACACCCAGTAGACACTACAGAGATCTAAAGAAACACTACATCAATCTGGGGTGGTCCAGAAACGAACCTTTAGACTTGAACTTAGGCTATGTGCGGATTTCAGGGTTTGTGCTGAGGGATAAACAAAAGCCACAGTGAGGAAATGTAACCAGTCTCAAAGGTGTAATTTCCAAGAATGACAGTAAAGGTTAGCTGGAAGTAGGTTTTTGACAGTGCTTATTTGATATTGTTTCTGAGTCACGAACTAGAAAGTATAAGCCATTAGCATCAAATAGCTTTAAAGTTGTGAATGTGAATATCTTGTAGCTGTAGTTTCCTTTCCCCTAGAGGTGACAAAACACAGGACCCTAGCGTGCCGAGGCGGCTGACGTAGGCAGAAGGAAACATTTGCGAGTTCTCTGTCCAGGGCTGCTGATCTTGCAAGGATAGGAAGTCTTGGGTGTGTTTATTCTCGTATTTCTGTTTTTTACAAAAGTGATTAAAGATTAATAATTAGCTTAACTTTTATAATAAAATCATTTGATACTCTGAAGCTTCAACTGCATCTTAGACCCCAGGCTGTGACAGGGAAACCCTTCCGTCTGCCTGCCTGCCTGCCTGCCACCCCTGTGCACAACACATGATTTCATGGTGGTGAAGGACTGGCGGCCGAGACTCGGGGCTGCTTGCACCCCAAGGCCAGCAGACGGTGCTGGGAGTGGGCAGCGCGCCCTCTGCTCCCCCGGACTGTTGCTGACGCCGGTCTTTAGTCGAGGGCAGCGCGTTACGAGTGTGTAGGAGGCGACCTGGAGAGCTCGGCAAATCAGGTGCTCTGAGAAGTTCTGGGTGGGACCTGAGCACCATGCTGAGCTCTGGTCTGCTGCTGGCCCTTCATAAACATTGGCCCGTCCTTGCATGTCAGAGGTTCTCGGTGGCGTCTACTGCTGGGTGTTGTTCAGCTGATACACTGCAACCTACAGTAAGTCCCCACCTAACACCGGTGACCGGTTCTCAGAAACCGCAGCTCTAAGCGAAATGACGGAACAAAACCCACTTCACCATCGGCTAATTGATACAAACGAGTTAAGTTCCCACAGCATATTTCTGGTCGCAGAAGCATCAAACTACTAAATAAAGACCTAAAGCACTCCTAATATTAAACGCTGAAATAAAGGTGAACTCTACATCCATTTGAGAGAGAAATTAAAACAAGGTAATTACTTTACAACCCACTGACTACAGTTCAGGGCCGCAGGGGGCCAGAACCTGTCCCGGCGGCTGCTCAGGGCCAAGGCACGGGCCCACTCTGGACCGGACACCATGCTGTCCCACCCCACACTCGCTCAGACACACCTTGACCCTCACACACACCTGGAGAAACCCACGTGGACGTGGGGAGAACATGCCAAGGCCACACGGACCAGTCCTGGCCACGGATCTCTTGTTTTTTGCTTTCTGTGTTTTTTTGCTTATCAGCATCACAAGGAAATGACGTTCTCTGAGGCTCTGCTGTATTTGGTTGGTTCCCTGTTAAGCCACTTCCGCCTCGACCACCAGCGCCCCTAAATGAGGCCTGCGCTGCCACATTCAGCAAGGTTTGGGCAGCGTGTGTGCCCTCACGTTAAAGCACGCTGGCCACTTGTTCAGGGCAGATGGCAGGGCCACCTGATGTGTGTTCTGCGTCCCAGCTCCTGATGGCCACGGTCCACTTCCAGCTGAAATGGGTCGCTGTCCTTTCCAGTTTTAGGGTTTGACAACCACAGCTGAAGTGGGCCTCCCGGTCTCTCCACTCGGCCGACAGGCCTGGAGTGGCCAGTCTTAGCAGTCCTAAGTTTGGCAAAGAACGTCCTCACCTGACTAGGGGGCCCCCCCACCCCCTTCAAGACCACACACCTTCAGTGGGAAGCCCCCCTCCCTGGGAGGCACCTACCCCAGGAGGCAGGTTTGCACAGCCACTTCCTGGTGACCCGACCACCTGCCCATCCAACACTGACCTCAGCCCAGCCACAAAGGATGAAACAGCCCAGAGAGACCACCCTTCCCACCCCCAAATGCCCGATTATCTACATTTTGTACCTTTCTGAGCAGGCAATTTTTTGGTCCACCTTACTTTCCGTGCCAAGCCACCAGAGTTGGTTGGTTTTCTTTTTTTTAAATCACTATTTTTATCCATTAAGACTAGAGATGATTTCGTTTGAAAAAATCGGATTACAGAAGTAACTAGACACATCAGGCTGGTAGGACAGAGGACGGACTGTGGCTCTCAGCCAAGCCGAACTGAAAGGGAGCCATGCCTCGCTTCCCTCTGGGTAAACAGAGCTGAACTGTCGGGCCGGGAGAAGGCAAGTCAAGGCAAAGCATAGGCCTGGGAGACAGTAGCCGGTCATCTGCTAAGCCTACTGCATCCTGAGTGAAATCCACATGCTTCAGGGTCAGCCATGCAGGGCCGAGCAGAGTCACGTGTGTTCTCAGATAAAGGCTAATTCCTCGCTGGGGAAGACAAGGCCACTGGAAACGCGGCCCCTAAGCACCCTCGCGGTAGTCCCTCCCACACGGAAAGCTGGTCACGGCCCTCGAGGCTGCACTCGCCGCAGCTGGATTCCCACCGCCATTCGCAAAAGCCCCGTGAAGCTCAGAACTAACCTCTGACACATCGACAGATATCACCAACCTTTAAACGCCGTCAAAGCCTTGGAGTCGTGGGCGTGTTCATTGAGGAGCCCCTTCCCGGTTTCTGACGTCCAGTTCTACTGGCCTGGAGCAGCGTCTACAGGACACCACTCCATCTGGCCCCCGACCTAGCCTACGTGATCGACTGTCACTGCCAGCCACCTCCTCCCAGTCAGGGCTTGCTTTAGCTCCTCCTCGCTCTGTAGCGAAGATTGTGGACCCTCTGTCGGGTATTCGGGCCTCGTTGGATCCTTTTATTGCCGTTTAGCCTTAGCTGCTGTGTACCCATCAAGGGACACGGGGTTCCCGTGTACTCTGTCACTCGCTAGCACTGGGAACTGAATAAATACTAACGGATCCAGCACCTGCTGATTCAGAGATTGGGGAAGCACCAACAGCCCTCCAGGTGATTCTGAATATCATTTTCCTGATACTTCTTAAGACAGCAAGAGATGTTGACTGGTAATACCAGTTTAATTATAATCAGTGGATAAACGTGTCTCTTCTAACAGCTCCTGAGGGGCAAGACTATCATATCATCATCATCATCATCATCATCATGCTCCCATTCGTCCCTTGCAAGGACTGTGTCTATGGACATTTTGACTTAGAAATACCTGCATGTAAGTCCAACCCCCTAAGCTTTCAAAAGTTACAAGCAGTCTTCTGACGGCGCGCTTGCTAAGACGGGAGAGATGTCCATGGGACCCAGCAAAGTCAGGCAGGGCCTGGCTTGTGCCTGAGCCTGGCACTGAGGTTTAAGTTTAAAAGCTGCATCTGGATCAGCACTGGCGGGGGACCAGGCCCTGCCTCCCTTGGCTGCCTGCAGGACGCCGAGGACAGGGTAGGAAACAGACAGGAAAGCTGGCACGGCCGCGCTTTCGGGGGCACTGGGCACGGCACCCCGTCCGTCACCTTGCCCGTGGAGGAGCCAGGAGGTCAACCTTTATAGTCTTGTCACTGGGGGTGGGCTTGACGCCAAGGCCACATGGTAACAATTACCCGTCCTCCCAGACCGGTCACGCCACCTGAGAACCAGCCAGCTGTTCTGACTGCAGTCTCCGGGCGGCCATGTGGCCCTCCTGCCCCAAACACTGCTTGCGGCACACACCCTGCACACTCACAAACTGAAAGGAAGAAGTCGATGAACCAGGCCCCTGCCAGGGGACAGACGTGTTCTAACGCACAATTCACTTAATTCTCACGACCCTGTTCGGTAGGGTTCAGTCTCCATGGTGGCCGAGGAAGCCAAGGCCCAGGGCGAAGCAACGTGTTCATTACACGACTCTGAAAAGGAGGAGCAAGTCGGGAACCCAAGCCTCTCTGAGTTCCAAGCCCTCAATCCCTTTAGCCTTCTGCTGCTCTGCCTCCCTCCCACTTCCCAGAGTGAGTCCGGTCCCCTGGGGTCCGCCCTTCGTTCCAAACGGAGGCAACAGTCAAATCAGTGTGACCTCCGACCATACCTGAGCACACGCCCTCCGTTCCAGCCAGCCTCCTCCCCTGCCTGCAGTCACGTGGGTGTCCAGGGCAGAGTGTGCCAAGTGACGGGCTGTCTGCTCTGCCCTCTGGCCACGTTCTGTGGACCGTGAGTTGTGATTATTGTCTACCGTTTGGTTTTCAGCTAATGAGCAGTATATGAAAATGGGGAAAGTCCCATCTAGATCTGTATTTCTGGCTCCTCACGAAAAATGTCAAGGTTTGGCGACACTTTTGTATTCCCAGCAGGTATGTCATTACAGGAGTCTCAGGTAAGAACTCAGAAGGGTCAAGGGAAACATTCGTTTCCTGCTGTTTTAGGGACCCAAATCGGTTTACTGATCCAACATTACACGTCCTCGAATATCTGGGCTGGCCTTCTTCTCTTTAATTTCTGCTCACACACTGGAACGCTTTCTTCCGAGCCCCTTCCTCTCTTTCTGGTAAGGTTTTGCCAAATACAGGCAATAGCATCATAACATTCTGCTACCATTCCAGTTTCCAGCCCTCTGTCCCCGAGTCACTGCTGCCCAGTTCGTACCACTTCTACTTGCCCAGCCCCAGCCGGTGGCTCAGGGACTATTTGTAACCTTTGACCTGATCCCCACCTCAAGGTCATGTAGTATGAATCTACAGCTCTTTCTTGAGAAGAAACCAGCCAGCGGGTAGTGACAATGAAGAGAAGAAATGGCTGAAGCAGTGACTCAACACCATGGGACAGCCCCTGCCAGCCGAAGCAGGTGGCTCGGCTGACTTCAGGCTTGGTGACGAGAGTAGGGTGACCCCCTGGACTTGAGATTCAAGCTAGCCCTGTGTTTTCTCTTTGTTCTTGCTGTCTTATCGTCCCCACCTGTCCCCATCTGCTTTTTGTGTGTCTTGCTGTGGCTCAGTGCCATCCACTCTGATGGCAGCTGCCCATCTTCCGATGCCCGCCCAGGCCTTACCCCTCATACGCCATGTTAGACCACCTCAAACGTACCCTCCAAATTTGGTCAAAGACTATGCAGCCACTTTCATGAGCTGTGGAAACTAACAGAAACTTCTTTATATTCCATAAGCGATTACTAAGCTAGGACTTTACCGGTTTCCATTCCAAGATCTCTCTCCATAAATGCTTGGGTGAGGGTAGATGAAAACACAGCAGACATTACTGGATGAAATCTCCGTAACAGGAGTATGCCATATGTCACTCCGCTTCCCTCGCTAAGTCTCGGCTAGGAACATCTGTGGTTTGCAGTTGTAAAATGGGTCCCATCTGACCCGGACACGTGGGACCACTTCTATCCTGCCTTGGTCCAGCCTCCCGGCCTTCCCACACATCCCCGAGGAAGATGTTTGCACAGCTGATGCCGGTAAAGTGGTCCTTTATCGCCAGCAGAGCCTTTAGCCCCAAACCCTGACATCAAGCTCCAAGGAAACAAGCTGCCCCACATGGGGGGTGTGTTTGCCCATGCCAGTCCTAGGGTGGCAGAGCCTGCCATCTTTCTCAGATACACGCAAGGAAAGTACTCCATGTCGTCATGCCAGGACAGGGAACCAGCGAGATACTACCTGTGAGCCAGGTGGGGAGGAAAACACCTTGCTTTTTCCTAGAAGAAAAGTTTCCAACAGAGCAGGGCTTCTTGGCCTGATCGTCAGGCTCCTTCCCTCACAGTGTGGAGGAGATGTAGGATGTGCCTCCGCTCTGTCGCTTCCTACCTGGGCAACCACGGGCAAGAGGTCCCCTCTGAACCTCAGTCTCCTCATCTATAAAACTGCTTTGAAGACTATAGATAATCTGTAAACAGCAACTATTGGTATTAATTTTACCCGGGAAGGCAAAAGAAAAGGAAAAGAAAGGAAAGGGAAGGGAAGGGAAGGGAGGAGGGAAGAAGGAAGGAGGAAGGAAAGGAAGGAAGGAAGGAAGGAAGGAAGGAAGGAAGGAAGGAAGGAAGGAAGGAAGGAAGGAAGGAAGGAAGGAAGAAAAAGAAAGGAAATAAGAAAACTAAGGTGGTAAGAGCACAGTTTTCTTTCAACTTCAGAGATTTCAGGGCTCAAATCACAGCTCCCCAAAAAAGTAGCTAGCAGCTAGCAGCTTTGGGCAAATTTCTCAGCTTCTCTGGTTCCCCATCCATGTGGAATAAATACCTGAGATAACACATGTGAAGCAGTTGGTACAGTCTGGTATGTAGCAGGAACGTCAAGTACGCCAGCTGTTATTACTTCTGCCTGTCCACGTCTCTCTCGTCCTGAACCAGATCCTGGCCTGACTTTGCCTTGTATCTCACCCCCCTTTTGTCCCCAGTTTTCCAGCTGAGAATGGCCTGAAAGCTGTCTTTGTGGGGCAGCCACCCAGGCCCAACCACAGCGTTGGTCTCATCAGTGCCACTGCTATAAACAGACAGAGGTGGGGTAAGTAAACACCACTCTCTGGTGGCCCTGGAAGCCACCAGCCACAGAAGAGGACAGTGGGAGTGTGGAAGTCTGGTTCGATGGAAATAACCGCCGAGCCCAGCACAGGCCCCGGAACGCAGCAGGCCACGCAAGACCCCTGGCCAGGCAGAGCAGCAAGCAAGGTGCTGAAGCCAGAGGGCACCCAGGTCACAGCCAGGCTTCTGTCCTGCCCACTCCAAAGCTGGGCCTGGCCATCACCTTGCCCTGGTTCTTTGCGCTTCTTCTACCTTGCCTCACCCCAGGTGTGACCACAATGACAGGACTGACGATTGTGCATGCTCACGTGCCTTACACACACCATCCCAATGAGGTCAGCGCTATCACAAACAAGGAAACTGAGTTTCAGTAAAATGAATCACCCCAAATCATAGAGCAGTGGGTTCCAAGTCCAGCTCCAAACCTCAACTTTCACCCCTGCTCCACGCTGAAAACTCACCCCTCTCTGCCCCAGGGTCAACTCTCGTAGCGTCTCTTGCTCTACCTTACCCTTCTTTCCCCAGCGCCCGGTACGCTCCAACACCCCAAACAAAACGAGCATGTGTGTTGACCGACTCTACAATGGATGCAGAAACAAGGATTAGCGTGGGAAATGTTTATCTGGAAGAGAGGGGATGGCCTGTGCATGGATCAGCACTCTGCAGGCTGCTTTGCAACCACTCATTCATTTCACCCTCAATTTCACTCAAAGGGGAGCATGCTGGTTTCCGGTCAAGATGGCGAAGCAGGTAAATGCCGCACCTGCCCCTCTCACGACCATAACAAAATTACAACCAAACTACAGAACAGACAAAATTGAGAGTCTCCTGAACTCTAGCTGAACAGAAGTCCTACAACTGGGGACACACAAAAGAAGCCACCTCAAGACTGGTAGGAGGGGTGGAGACGCAGAACAGCTGGTCCCACAGCTGTATGTGGCGGTGGAGTCTGGAGGGATTTCCCGGCTGCGGAGATCCCCTGGAGGAGCGAGGGGTCCCAGCCCCACATCAGGCTCCCCAACCCAGGGTTCCAGACCCAAGAAGAGAAGTCCCCACAACTTCTGGCTGTGAAAACCAGCGAAGACTGTGGCTGAGTGAGACGGAGGGCGCTGGAGTCGCAGACACTCCCCTTAAGGGCCCGCGCACGGACTTACCACTGACAGAGTCACTCGCTGAGCTCCAGCACTGGGGCAGCTGCTCAAGAGGTGCCAGGGACACACGGGGAGGGACTGAATTGTCTGGCTTCAGGACGAGGAGGGGCAGCTTTCCAGACAGAACAGCCGGCAGAGGCCACCGTTCCTTTGTTGGGCCCTTCGCCGCCAGAGCAGACGCAGGCGCCGCCATGTTGCCTCCATCGACCTGACGCCGTTCGCCCCGCCCAGTGCTTCCCTGAGACCCCGCCCCTCCCAACGTGCGGGCCACCCAGCTGCTTCCAGTGGATTTCCCATACACATGGCCTATCTTGCTGGTGCCGCGGACTTTCCTAAAATCTCTCAAAGGTTCATGAAACCCAAAGAAGTAACATCTGGCCTCAGCGTGCAGCATACCTCTTGCTGAGCAGCCCCAAGCCCGGCACTGGCCACAGCCAGCCTCAGTTTGAGGCTTGGCCTCTCGAGGCACATCCAAGCCCGCCGTGGGTGGCGGCCATCTGTGGATTGCCTGGTGGCTCATGCCAGGTGGCCCCAGACAGGGCATAGGCTGTGGCTGAACTTGGCCTGTGGCAGGGCCTCTCCTAGGAGGTCCCAGGACAGGCATGCCTGGTAGCCAGCTGTGGTCTCAGCCAGAGTACAACCCAGGGCTACATCTAAACACAACACGCCCACAGTGCAGACTGGGTAGGCACCAGAACCCTGCTGAAGTGGATCCTGCTCTGTAGGGTCAGCCCCTGCACAACAGCTCCTCCACTGTGGTCACCGGCCAGTCACCACAGCCAATCAGCCTGAGGGCTAGTCCCTCTCACTGATGTGCAAAGAACAACCAAGCCTCAACTACAACAGAAGGGTACACACAACCCATACACGGGACACACCTGGAGCACCTGGCTCAGGTGACCAGGGAGAATGTGCCACTTGGTCCCACAGGACACCTACGACATAAGGCCACTCCACTAAGACCGGGAGACATAGCAGCCCTACCTAATACATAGAAACAAACACAGGGAGGCAGCCAAAATGGGGAGACAAAGAAACATGTCTCAAATGAAAGAACACAACAAAGCTCCAGAAAAAGAACTAAACAGAATGGAGACAAGCAATCTGCCAGATGCAGAGTTCAAAACACTGGTGATGAGGATGCTCAATGAACTTGGGAAAAGAGTAGATGAACTTAGTGAGAACTTCACCAAAGAGAAAAGAAACATAAAAGTGGATATAGAAAACAAAAAAGAACCAGTCAGAAATGAAGAATTCAAAAACTGAAATGAGGAATACCTTAGGAGGAATCGACAGTAGGTTAGGCGAAGCAGAGGATCGAATCAGCAATTCAGAAGGGAAGGCAGCAGAAAACACACAATCAGAACAGCAGCAAGAAAAAAGAATCCAGAAAAATGAGGATAGTCTAAGGGCCCCCTGGGGCAACATCAAGTGTCCCAACATTCGCATCATACGGGGACCAGAAGAAGACAGAGCAAGAAAGGGAAAACTATTTAAAGAAATCATGATGGAAAACTTCCCTAACCCGATGAAGAAAATAAACATACGAGTCCAGAAAGCACAGAGAATCCCAAAAAAGACAAACTCCGAAGAGGCCCACACCATGACACATAATTAAAATGCCAAAGATTAAAGACGAAGAGAGAATCTTAAAAGCAGCAAGAGAAAAGCTATTAGTTACCTACGAGGGAGTTCTCCTAAGACTGTCAGCTGATTTCTCAACAAACTTCGAAGGCCAGAGGGACTGACAGGAAATATTCAAAGTGATGAAAAGCCAAGACCTACAACCAAGATTACTCTACCCAGCAAAGCTATTATTTCGGATCAAAGGACAAAGAGCTTCCCAGACAGGAAAAAGCTAAAAGGGTTCATCACCACCAAACCAGTATTACGAGAAATGTTAAAGGGACTTTTTTAAGAAGGGGGTAAAAATAAAAAATGTGAATAATAAAATGGCAATAAGTACCTATCTAGCAAAAATGGGCTTAAATGTAAATGTATTAAATGCTCCAATCAAAAGACATAGAGTGACTAAATGGATAAGAAAACAAAACCCTTACATACGCTGCCTGTAAGAGACTCACTTCAGATCGAAAGACACACACAGACCGAAAGTAAAGAGATGGGAAAATATATTTCATGGAAAATGGAATCCAAAAGAAAAAAAAGCTTAAAATAGACTTTAAAACAAAGGCTATAACAAGAGACAAAGAAGGATCTAGTAATCTCACTTCTGGATATTTATCCAAAGAAACCCAAAACACTACTTCAAAGTCTGCAGGTAGCTCACAGACAGAACAACCCAGAAGGCGATGTCTCCTGCAGCCTGCATGCTGGGGGGTGAGTGGGGCTCACGGGGCAGACGGTGCCGAGGAAGTGTGATGGGTCTGTGACAAACGGAAACCTCAAACTTCCTTCTGGAAACAGACCTCAGCCCTTAGGTGATACCAACCCCTTTGGCAGGGACTTTGTGACCCTGGCCAGGCTCTCACTAACATTGAGACATTCACAGCAAGTGATCTCCATAATCAAAAGGACAGACACTTAAGGGCCCATAAAGTCTCCCAGGGACCAGACAAATTTTGGCATCTGCAGCATTTTATTAGATGGCTGGCCCTTTTGCAGTAAAAACAGCCTTTGCATTTAGTAACGAGGTCTCGTTTTTTCCAAATCACTTTTGCCTCTCAGTAAACAGCCCGAGCTAGAAGAGTCTTTCCTTTCATTACTGGGTGGAAAAATTCTTGCTGGCACTCCCCCCCGGAGCTGGGACCTGCTCACAAGTCTCAAGGGCCCCATCTCCACTGACCAGGTGACTCTGGAACATTCACAGAGAGCATGTCACTTCAGGAGGTCTAGGCACACCCATTCGAAGAGGGGAGGAAGGAGAAGGGTTATTTTGCTATGGTTTCGTAACTGTTAGACTTTTTTTTTTTTCTTTTTTAATGATCTGCTCAGAACAAAAGAAAGAAAACGTGTCCACTATTGTTTGGGAAACTCATGGGTATTTTACGTCAAGATTTCGGAGCACGTCCATCTGTGTGGGTGGGACAGAGGGTATGCCTGGGGCACGGAAGTCAGGAGCATGCCACCCCTCTCTCTGTGCCTGCGATGAAGGGACAAGGCCAGCCACGTTCTCCTTCCTCCCTCCCTTCTCCTTGAGTGGCACGTCCCCCTTTCTCCCTAAAGGTTAGGAGAGCCATTCCAGGCCTGGGGATATTTCTCCCCCAACACCCAACCCCCTGTGGTTGGTAACAGATTCTCAATGAATGGTTCCAATCTTCCGTGCAGAAGATTCCCAAATAATTGATGTCACTGCTCCCCCTGGAGGAGGGGAGTGTGGCTCCCACCCTATAAGTGTGGGCTGCATGTAGTGACTTCCTCCATAGAGAACATATGGAAACGGGGGGAAGGCCAGCTTGACAGTGGAGAAACCCGACAAATGCTAACCTCAGCTTGGTGGTCAAGGTCAACATCAGAGTGATAAATCATGTCGATGGTTTATATGCTCTTAACAAGTGGACTTCCTCCCCGAGACCTAGAACCTCGGTCTAATTATGAGAAAAATAACACAAATTCCAAAGGAGGGACATTCTGCAAAACACCTGCCCGGCACTTCTAAAACTGTCGAGGTCATCAAAAACAAGAAAAGTCTGGGCAACTGTTCCAGCTAGGAAGAGCCTAAGAAGACAAGGTCACTAATTATGGGGTGGACTCCATTGAGGAAAAACTATGCGAGTCTGAATCGATATTAGTTACTACTAATAATAGACCAATATTGGTTCATTGATTGTGAAATGTGCCAGGCTAGCACGAGACCTTCATTCATAATAACGGAAGCTGGGTGAGAAATATACAGGGACTTGCTCTATCCTCTTTATAATTTTCCTATAAATCTAAAACTGTTTGAAAATTTGAAGTTAATTTTAAAAGTAAAGGGTTTTCGTTTCACCGTTGCTTTACGCATCTGCCTTCTCTTATCACCGTCTTATGAGCCCTCGGCATGTCAGCTGGTCTTACGGTCTTTTCTTCTATCTTTAGATATTTATTTCCTCGGCTCTCGCATTTCAGGGATGTCTATCAAATTCAGTCTATCAGGCCAGTAATTCATCCGAGGGGGGACACCTTCGTCCCCTCGACCACTCGCAAGGGCGCTCCCAAGGGTTTGAGGCCAACGTCCCATTCAGACGTTTACTGCGTAGTTCCTGACGAGTCAGCTGTTCCACGTGGAGTTCGGATTCTCCACTGGTTCCTACTGGAAGCTCTGAGTGGTAAATGAAGACTCACAAGAATTTTTAAAAAGAACGTTTGTGACTTGCGTGCTGCTAATACCCTGTGGGCTGTTTTGAAAGGCAGATGACATGGGAGCCCACCCCTGGACGGAAGCAACGCCGAAAAGCCTGGGGCCTCCTGCCACCACCCCCACTTCCCACTCACGGCCCCTTCTGTCCTAGGCAGGCTCTTTAGGAGCTAACGTGCACCCTTGAATTTGAAGGTAGCCTGTTCCATAAATCACGGCAATCTGCGTGCCGTGCATGTCCCATTCCTTGCTCTGACTGATGGGTGCCTCCGCGCATGGCTGCCTGAGGGGCCTGCAATGCCCTGCCAGACACGATACCCAGTGAGCGTCTTGTCACGTGTCTCTTCAAGACGGCATGTCTTTGGGCCACATACCAAGGAGTGACTCCGCTGGGTCGGCGACAGAGGAGTCACATGGCCAACTTGACCAGCGCGGTCACGCTGCTCTCCAGAAAGGCCGTATCTGTCCCAACTCCCTTGTAGAGAACGAGGCTCCCGTCCCCCTGCTGTGGCCCTCACTTGGCATCACCCCACTTTCTAATTTTCACTCAGCCGATAGGTGTGCAGAGTGAAGTTTCACATTGAACTTCTAGAACCAAGCCTCCTCTCCTTCTGGGAAAATGAGCCAGCCGGACAGGAAGAATGACGGCTGGAGGCTGCACAGCCCTCCAGGCAGTCGGAGTGGCCAGGGGCCTTGGTTTTCTGGCCACTTGCCCTGAAGTCAGCGGGTCCTCTAGCTATTAAGGTAACTTGCTAAAATCTTGAAGACCCGCACACATAGGAGAAGGGGGCCATGCTGTTTTTTAAATATTGGCTGCATTTGGAGCCTGCTTGCCTGGGAAGGGTGAGGAGTCACTCAGTTCCTCACAGGATGAGTGTGTCCCCTTGGGAGCGACCTGGGCTCACAGGAGATGTGTGGAAGAAAGAGCTGGATCGTTGTGGATACAAAAGGAACAGCCATCTGAGACTGGGCCAGCAGCTCCATGTCGCAGGGCCGGCAGGAGTCAGCCTGGGACTTTAACTTCAGGGCAGAGTAATTTACATTGGGGATGACACCCCTTGTCAACTGCAGACCTCCAGGAAACATCTGATGTCACTTACAGCCTCCGGCACGGCACAGCAAATACAGGACTTTGATTTTCAGATAAACTGAGAATAATTTTTTAAAGTACGTTCCATGCGATCATGCAACATACTCGTACTAAAAAATTATATATGCTTTAAAATTCAGATTTCACGAGGCAACCCGTGTTTACAGTAGAACATCTGATAACTCCAGATAGGGATGACTTAAAAACAATAAGGGGAAAGGCATCTTCCCCCACAGGGAACAGAGATCTGGCGAGACCACCAGCAGGGGACCCAGAGTCAAACCCAAGGTTCCAGGGCGGAGTCCCTTTGAAAATCTGCAAAAGCTTTCTGCTTCCCCCAGCATGTTATGGGCTCTTGGCACTCTGTGCTACCACCACCAGAGGGCGCACTCTGAGCGGGCGGGAGGACGGCCCTTGGGAGAGCCAGCAAGGACAAGATTTCCTTCCATCCTAGGGATGCTCATGGAGCAAGGAAGCAGTCCCCAGATGGGCACTAATGCTGAAGCAGTGCGTTCGAGGGAAATGGCTTCCTCTCGCAAACAGCCCAGATGAAATCAGAGTAGGGTACAGCCGGCGCGGAAGGGTAAGACCTCAGACCGGCAGATGTTTGTTTCAGAGTGGTTTATTGTTTGCTTGTTCGTTTTACTTGCACAAATGAAATAGTCGAATCATTCCCACACTTCCATCCCACCCACCTCCCTGTAGTGAGAAGGGTTACCTATTCGCTGCGGATCTTCCCAGGACTTTTTCTATGCACGTGACTACGTGTGTGTGCATAAAAACGGTTTGGGTTCGTCGGCAAAAGTCTTCACACAGATGCCATTCTATGATATCTATAAAGCTGATTTCATTTTATCTTCACAGTGACCCTGTGAGGCAGGGGCTACTGTTATTCTCCATTAAGAGAAGGAGAAACAGAGAGGCCAAGTGACTTGCCCAAGATGACACAGCAAGTAAGTAGCCAAGCTGAGAGTTGAATCTACGCCACCTGTCTCCAGGGCAAAAATGGTTAATCACTCTTCTGTGATGCTTTGTTTTAACCAGGGCATCACCGTCCACGCCAGGGAGAGGTCGTAGTATATTTGACCATTCCCGGCTTTTTAATTTTTTATTTGTTTTTGTTTTGTTTTGTTTTTTTGGTTTTGGACAGTTAGCTGTGTCTAGGTTTCCACTGGTACAAATGATGCTTCAGTGAGAAGCCTTGTGCAGCTGTGGTTGGCGCTCTGTAAGGTCGTGGCCCGAGGCGGAGTACGCACAGGTCACATTTCCACAAATATCGTCACATCTCATCCCCCATCCTCAGCAATCACGCTGCCACCAAAGGCATGCCGGGAAGGAGCAGCCCGCGGAGAGGTACGGGGCTGTGAGCGAGAGACTAGCAAGAAGCCCACTGAGGCTGCAGGGTGCGGTTTGCTCGCAGACCGTGAATGTCATTTACTGATTTTATTCTCTGCAAAATTAATGGGCATGACAATGACACTTTATCATGGTCTTAGTGTGCAGTCCCCCGTTACCGGCAAGCACGAGCATCTTTCTGTAGGCTGAAGAGCCATTTGTATCTTTATGCTGTGAACTTTATGTCCATATTCTTACTTCGCTTTAACTAGTGGGATATTCTTCTTTGTGATTCATAGGTGCTCAGATATTGTGGGATATTAGTCCTTTGCCAGTTACATATGCCACAAATATTATCTCATGGTCCCGTTGCTCGTATAAACACAGATTTTAATAATAGCAATCAGGATTGTCAAAGGGGCAATTTGGTGTGTCATGAACGAAAGGTTGAAGGACAAATGGCTTGCCTGGCATTGTCACTTATGAACTGCGGTGCTGTGAAGCAGGGACTCTCGTTATGGTCTTTGGGAATCTAATAAACTGCTCCTGGTGGCCCATCGAACATCAACAGGTTTTTAAAATAATAACCAGATTTCAAAAGACAGCAAATGATCGAGGAAGTATGGCAAAATATTAACAACTGAGGAATCAAATAAAAGGTAGCTGGAAAGTCTGTGCTACTCCTGCACCTTTTCGGGAAGCTTGGAATTATCTCAAAATAAAAGTTGTCTAAAAGACCTTAAAAATGTTTGTAGTACGTTCTTCCGTATTGTTTAAATCTTGCTCGATGAGAATATATTTATGTGTTACTAGAGTGCTGTGATTTTAATGATTAAATAGACACAGTAAATGAAACCTGCGAACTCTGAATCACACGCTGTTGAATTTTAATTATATTTGTCATTCTATTTATTAATATGATTACAATCGTTATTGATAGTGTTACTATTTTGAGTAGTTCTCAAATTGCAGAAAACCACCTACCTTCGTGTGTCCCTGGGGCCCTGGCCAGGTCATTTCGACCCTTGGGGTCCGCGCCAGGTCATTTTCCAGCTTCCACACCTGGATCCCCGCCCCAGGGAGCAATCCAGGCCATCAGCCAGCCCGCGGCTTTAAGCAGTGCCCTGCTCTGTCCACTAGAGGGCGCTCGCAACTCCTTATGGGCGCCAGGCGGCCCCGCAGAGCCTGCGATGCAGCCGCTGAGCCGCGGGACCCCGGCCCGCTGCGGGCTGGAGGTGCAGAGGGCCTGAGGTCTCTGGAATCCAATTCAATCCCCTGATTCATCTTTTTTAATCTACGTAGTTCCTGTCGGCTCGAGGGCGACACCAAACAGGCACAAAATCCATAATTAATTCTGGGGACCAGGCGAGCATAACCACAAGTCACCCAATGCAGACCACCTACTCCACTACACAGGGGTGGCGACAGAGCAGCCCGGGCCCCAGACGTGGCCGCCAGATGTCCTCTGTTCAGCCTTCGTTCTGTCTGAAAAACTGAGTTCAGCGTCAATATTTTACAATTGGGAATGTCACACAAAATCCAGATCTCTGTCTCTGCTTGTAAACCGGGGTGAAGGAAGCCCACGCCCTCACAAAGCAACACCTCTCGCAGCTGCCCCTGTGGGCGGGGCCTATGCTCCAGCTGCCACACTCTCCACCAGGCCCTATCACTCTGCCCTGGAGCCACCTCACTGCCTGTCACCTCTATGTCGGCTACGTCACTGCCTGGCCCTGTGGGCATTTGGCCTTGCCACCCACACCTACAGGAAAGCCTAGAATAGTCAGATACCCTGAGAATGAGCCAGCTCCCCTCTCTTACATTTTCTGGCCATATATATATAAAAAAAAAAAACCTTGAAGTAGCAAAGTTTTCTGGGAAGAATATATATTTTTTTTGATTATACATATGTTTCCACGTGCCTGTGTGTCATCATTACCACCACCGTGGAAACAGAGAGGTGGACACTTGAGTTCAAACCTGGGTGACCTCAGATCGTCACAATCTTTCCACGCCTTAGAATCCTTGGGGACATTAAGAGCCTCACGGAATGCTTTGGGGACGAGGGGGCCGACCTGTGTCACAGCACTGGCACACAGTAAGAGCCAGATAAGTGTTAGTGATTATTATTATTATTAGTCATTACACAGGGCCGCCGAACCCACGGGAAAGAAGGCCAAACCACCTGGACGCACAGCAAAGTCACCTGAAGGTCGCAGTGGCACACAGATGGCTGGGTCCCACCCCCAGGGCTCTGACTCGGTAGGTCCGGGCTGGGGCCTGAGATGATGCGCTTTTGATCACGTTCTCGGCCGGCTGCTGATCAGCTGACCACACTTTGAAAACTGCTGCCGCCTGCAGAAAAGCAAGCTTTGAAGGAGTCACAGCAAGTCACAAAAGAATCAACGTACATCCAGTGCTTTAAAAAGTGCCTCGCAAGGAGTGCTCGGTAAGTGAGAATTATTAAACACTAAATAGAGGGAAACCAGGGAAATCTAAAACTAAAGAGAAAGACAGAGGCAGAAAGGAACCCCAGGCCTTTCGAGCCATTAGTCCCCTCGACAAGCCGACGAAGGAGGAACAAGTAAGAGAAACACTTCCTGGGGATGAAGGGCCAAACGCCGGGCCGCCCGGGCACAAGGGGCGGCGACCCCAAACCCAGGGTCGTCTGCTCCATGGGCCTCTGAACCGCACCTAATCCAAGTCTCAGCACTTGATCTGGAAGTGGCCTTGTGGTCCGAGACCAGAGTCCACAGTGCTAGATACAGAGCCGGAAGGTCAGGCACGTGGGCCTGCGGGGAGTCGGGGAGGACGTGTGCAGACGGGGTGCAGTCAGCCCTGGTTTGGGGCGAGCTCCCCGAGGGAGGCCATCTGTCCGTGGCCTAGCCCCGCCCTTCCTCTCCCAGATTAGCGCAGGGCAGAGCAGGGGGGCTGGGTCCCAACTCAGGTGCCTGTGGCATCAAGCTGCTTTGGAAGGGGAAGCTTGTCCCCATGTCCAGCAGCAGCAGACGGCGGACTTCCCCAAGGCTTGCGAACACCTTGGCACCACAGGAAAGTCATCAGCCTCACATCCGACCGAACGTGGTTTTGCGTCGGTTAGAGATTTAATTCTGGGATGAAGCTAGTGCCCTGCGTCTGAGGGTCCAGGTGTCTTCGGGAAAGGCTGAGGAAGGACCCCTGGGAAACCCAAGGTTACCTGGGATACATGTGTGGGCTGGCTTAGACACAGGTGCATGTGTCACATAGTGGGACTACATCCCGAGTCGCTTTAGGGCAACGCACTCTGAGCTCAATTCCCCTTCTTGACTCCAAAGTTTTTCTACAGACTCTCCCTTCTGTCCCCTCCCGAGTGTGAGCCGATACACCCTCCGACCCCTGTTACTCTCCTACGTAGACAACTTCCCATTTCTTTGTCTTCGCCCCTTCTGTTTGGGCCAGTGGTCCTCACGGGCACAACCTTGGGGGAAATTTGAGAAATCAATGAAGCATTTTCAGCTGTCCCAGTGATCGATGGGAGCCAGTGGCATTTGGTGCATAAGGATCTTTTTTTTTTTTTTCAATATTTACTGTAAACTTACTGAACTACGGCATGCAATAGGAAAGTATACATATCATGAGTGTACACTCAATGAATTTTCACAAAGTGAATATATCCATGTAACCAGCACCCAGACCAAAACCGGAAGATTATCAGAACCCCCAAAAGTCCCCTTGGGCCCCCTCGCAGCCACTACCACCCACCACCAGAGAGATAAGTACCACCCTGACTTTTAATACTAGGCACCCCTTTTTTTTTTTAGTCTCCTAGAAATGGCATCGAGCCGTGTGTCTTCTTCTGGGTCTGGCTTCTTCTCCTCACTCACGTTGGTGAGATTTCTCCACGTTGCTCCTGCATGCACTTCCTGATTCACAGATGCACACATTCCCGGGGGGCACACGCCCAGGAGGGAATGTCTGGATCACAGGATAGGTAGGTGTATGCGCAGGCTCAGCTGCGACTGCCAAAGAATGTCCCAAAGCTGTTGTGGCGATGACGTCCCCACCCGCACTGTGGCCCATTCCCGCTGCCCCACGTCCTCGTCAACGCTTAGTATGGTCTGTTGTGCGTTAGCCACCCTGAAGGGTGCGCCATGGTGTCACACTGCTCGCTGTCACCGGCCATTTGGATATCCGCTCTCGTGAAACACCCACGCGAGCCTTCTGCCCAGTTCTCGTTGAGTTGTTTCCCTTTTATCGATTGGTAGTTATTTATATGTTACGGATATGACTTCTTTGATGAATATATGGATGGCAACGATCTCCTCGCATTCTGTGACTTGTCTTTTTTTCTCTCCTAAAGGTGTCATTTGATGAAACAGCATCGTAAGATAGTAAAATTCCTCAACTTTTCCTTTGAGGTTAATCATTTTTGGCCCTAAGTAATCTTTGCCGGCCCCTTTGTTTCCTTCTAGAAGTTTTACAGTCTTACCTTTCACCTTCTGATTTATAATCCCACACACCCCTCGAGTGATCCATCAGACATCTATGTAGGTGAAAAACCTGTTTATAATGTTCTGGCCCTAGAGCCTAGCTCAGCTTTACACACAAACACAAAGTATTTTTTTTGTACAGTTTAATATACACTGAATTTCCCAGAAGGTAGCTCCTGTGTAAATTTAGAGAAGATTGTGTTTTGTTTTCTTTGGAACTTTACCAAGATTTGAATCACCATTTCAGAAAAAACACGTCACTGACAGCAAAGCTGCTCAAGGTACATTTGTAACCCGTACAACACACCTGCCTCTGCCTACATTTCTAGATGATTCTACGTTATAAATATACATAGTTACTTGACTCATTTCAAACCACTAACTATAAAGGAAGTTTCAACAACCTTCCATTGATTATTGTCTTACTCTTCTTAAATCCAAACGTATTCATTATAGCTAAGAGCTTGTATCTGATCACTTCAAATACTCCCTTCCCCCAGCGTGGTCAGGCTAAATGTCTAAGCCTTGGCACACATATGATTTCATCATAAATTATTGTTATTTCTCTTCTTTATTACAACTAAGGCGCTATAATAATTTGGGGGAGAAAATCATGTGCGTAGATACATTTCGTTTCATTTCAAGATGGTAAAGGGGATTTTACCAAGTATGTTCTAGAAGGAGCCATCGGGTCTGTAAACGGCTGCCCAGGGGCCTCACATTTCAAATGAAATCGGAGCGTGAAGGCAGCGTTTCCCCAACCACGGGAGCCCTCGGCTCCTAACATGGAATTCCCCACACGCCACAGGCCAACCAGCCTTTCGGCAGCAATAATGTTCTCACTTGTGAAACAGAAACCCCACCCCCACCCCGGGAGAAAGGATTCGTGAGGAGCCCCCCTGGTTCTTCACTCGGTTTCGTTTCACAGGTAGAAAGACCGAGTTTCAGCCCCGGCCCTGCCCCAAACTCGCTGTGTGGCTTTGTGTTAACCCTCTGAGCCCGTGGCATAACCATCACGAATGGAGTCGAAGAAAACGTACGGGCATATCTGTGAACGACGAAGCATGGTAACTGCAAACGTTTACGGAGTGCTAACTATAGGCTCTCCCTCCCTACCCCCCACAACCCTGCCCCGAGAACGGAACCACAACTACCCCCATTTTACAGATGAGGACGCGGAGGCCCATAGAGGGCGAGCGAATTGCCCAAGGCTGCACAGCAGGTGATGGCAAAGCTGAGTCGGACCGGGCAGTCTACCTGGTTCCCCATTAAATGATGACTTGTAGGGAAAAGAGTGCCAGCTCAGAAGATGGCAGCTCGTGGCCACTACGGCGTGCCAACCGGTTGCGTATTTCCAAACACCTGCCACGTTTTATTGCTTTCTCCCCCTTCCCCCAAGAACTGGGTCTGTGTCATTGGTTTCAACTCCATGTCCTATGTCATAGTGGCTTTCAAACAAGTTGATTTCTAATATGCCAACTGCCTAAATTTGGCCGGGTTGGTCAACAGAACACTAGTAAAAGCGGTGTTAATTTTAATTTACCTGCAAATGGTACAGGGAAGTCTGTGTTTGCACTGGAATTCACGCTGATATTTACCTAGGGGGGCAAAAAATCCGATCCCATCAACAACAAGAAGCACATTATGTCAAAAATATTTCCAAAACCCAGGTCACTTATGCCTGGGAGTACCCGACACAAGGAAACACAGCTACCCCACTGAGGGCTGGTCCTAACAGGATTTGACCTACATGTCTCCGGGGCCTTAAGGATGTCCTCTGATGCAGACCGAGGTCAGGTATGGTAAATACAGTGGCTTCCAGCACAAAATAGACGCCACTTCCCAGCAGGTGTGGCTGCTGAAATTTTCCATTTTTGAAAACGGTTGCGGGCTTGGAGAATTTTAGGGAGTTTTGTCACGTCAGGTCGAGTCCTGGAAGCCACCCAACTGTCTGAAGTGGTGTGGCCCGTGGCGGGCAGCAGGACCCCGGGCTTTTGAGCCCAGCTTCAGGGTGAGTCTCCGCTGTCGCCCAGAGGTCGCGACGCCTCGGGTCTCTGGGCCTTTGCTTCCTTCCCTGTCACAGGAAAAAGGGAGGACAAAGAGAATCCGTAAAGCGTCTCGGCTTCTAGGAGCTAAGGAGTCAACTCGTCCCGCGATTCTGGACCGGCCGGTGCCAGATCACGCTGTGAACGAGCCAAGACTCGCTTCCTGTCTAGCTGTGTGACTCAGGCCCATCACCGGCCCTGTCTGGGCCTCGATGTCCCCCTTAGTAAAATTACAAATAATAATCCTGATCTCTCAGGGTTGTGGTAGAGATAAGATAGAAAAGGACTACATATAAAATAGATGCACGACGAATGTCCAGTTCTCGCGCGCCCACGTCCGCCCGCCTCTCTTCACCACGTTGTCCCCGTTCTCGGCACCGTGCGGCCAGCCCACTTCCCATGCCCACCCGGCCCTTCCCGCCATTCCCCCCGCACACCAGGGTCGACTCTCCTCTTCTGCCCCAGAGTCGCATCTCCGCCTGGACCAACTGCCACACCTGAGCCACTGATACATTTACACCTGTCGCTCCCCCGGGGACATCCGCATTAAGGATTCTAATGGTAGGATTTCAGTACACAGAACAGTGAGGAATCAGTCATTTAAACACGGCGACACTTGAAGAAAAATTCCATTCCTTGATGATGCTAGAAAAAGAAGCATCCGGAACGCTTCCTCTTCTCGGCGTATATAATGCTAGAAGTAGCTGCTCCCTCCATGTGATCAATTTGGTTCCATGATTTATTCGTGATCGATCTGGTTTCCCTCTTGGCAAAATAACCCACTTCAGGGGATCCATCTCAGCAGTCTACCAGTGGGTCAAGTCTGAGAGATGGGATTCTTGTTTGCTTTCTCCAGACGGCCACCCTCAAATTCTTTTTGGGAGTAGGTGGAGTGTGAATGAAAAGTTGGTAAACAAAATTCTTTCCTTGGTCTCAAAGGGACAGGCCTTGGTCTCTTCGGGCTACTTTATGGCTCCCAAACTGTAATTATTGGTTGCTTTTTAAAGTGTCCCTCTGAACTCAGAGTCTTTAGTTGTTCTAAATTCATTTGGGATCCTTCTGGACCCAGAAATTAAAGGTGACTCTTCATTCCTGTAAGTTAAAGACTGCCTCACCTCAGGAAACATTTGGGGGCTGTCAGCATGTCCTGTGGTGAGATGGGCCAGTTACAGCTACTTCCCAGCACCCTCCAAGGGGGAGTTCAAGGTGACCTTGGGAAGCAGGAGGCGTCCTGGTGGGTCTGATCACCAGCCTGAGGACACTTCCCTCCTGGAGCCATGATCCCTGGGGTCCTGGATAAATGAAAGTTAGGCAGACCCCACTGAGCCGGAAGAATCGTAGGTGGTTTTATGGGCCACCAAGCCCTCCTAACATGGTAAGATTTGGGTGATGCCGTTAACCGCGCCTGTGCTTTGAAAGAGAAAGAGCTGAGCTCAAAGATTCTATAAACTCTACTGCGTTTGAACCCACGCCCCCTGCCCAATCCCACCCCCCAAAACAACCCCTGGTGGGGGCCGAGGGTGGGAGAGTCTGATCAGCAGACACTACAGCCTCCCCTCTCAATAACAGCAACGATGACAAAGGGTGACACGTACTGAGCACTTTACATGCATCGCTTCATTTCACCCTCATGGCTCTGTGAAGTGGGCACGGCTCTTGTCCCCATGTCACAGAGAAGAATGCTGAGGCCCGGATGGGCCAACCAGTTCCCCAGGGCGGGTAAGGGACAGAGAGTCACTCCCAGATCCGACCGGCCCCACAAGCCTCACTTTCAACAAGGCACGAATCTCCTGTTGCCCGCTGTGCCCTCAGCGCGGAAGCTGGAGGCGTCCCCCCCAACCCCCCGCCACCCCTCACCGCGCGGGGCCCTGGGGGCCAACCCCGGTGACAGCGCAGTGGGCGGAGGTTCGGGTTTGAGTCCGGAGTGGCGGGCGGCAGGCACAACCTCCGTCGCCTCTGTGTCCCGCACGTGCGGGGCACGAAGCGGGGTGGCACGTCGCAAGGCTCCGCGCACACGCAGCCACCCTGTTCCGGTGCCCGCTCAGCGTCGCCGCCGAGAGGTCGGCCAGGCCCTGATCCTCCCAGCCCCGCCCGCTCTTCTCCAGTCTTGCCCACCCCAACGCCTGGCAGCTCTGTCCTTCGAGGAGCCGAAGTCAAACATTTCGGGGTCATCCTGGACCCCTCTCTTCCCTGCACGCCTCACGGCCAAGTCCCCTGCGGGTCCTTTTAGCTTTGCCTTTAAATGCGCCCAGAGTCCAGCCCATCTCACCGCGTCCACTGCTACCCTCTGCCCTGGAGGCCTCCAGCTGCCTCCCCATGGGGCTCTCTGCTTCTGCTCTTGCCCACGACTGTCCCCTCCTCCTGCAGCCAGAGCAGCTCGGGCTGCCTCACGTAACTCCACGCAGGACGCCCCTCCCGCCCAGAGAAAACGCGGGCGTTCCCGCGGCCCCGCGGAGCTGGGCCTCCTGCCCACGCCTCCCCAGACTCGTTGGCCTCCAGCTTTCCCTCCTTGGGCCTTGGCTCTGTGATTCCCCCCGCAGAAAACTGTCCCCCAGGTCATCTGCACGCACATTCCTTTACCTCCCCTGGTCTCTGCTCACACGCCACCTCATCAGAGCACCTGTCCCTGACCGCCCTACATAAAATACGTCCCAAGCTGCCTTTCGAATGCACGTGTCACGAATGAATAAATCGCTAAACCTCCCCTGGCCAACCCTGCTGTCTTCATTTCCCCCCAGTGCCCACCAGGGAGTGGGCTGTGCTGGGACCAGGTGCGGGAGAGGCAGAAAGGGGTGGTGACATGCTCGAGAAAGCATCTGATGGAAGTGTCATGCCTTCCATGACATAGGAAGATATTATTATAATGTAAGTAAATACATACGGTTCCAGGAAAGACATGAATTTGGAGGGGGACGGTGTTTACCCCAGGACAACGTACAGGAAGAGGAGATGAGAGGGTTCTCTGGGTAGCAGGGAAGGACGAGCCCAGGCCGAAAGCTGTGTACCTGGGCAGGTGAGAGGCTTGCACGTTTTGTCAAAAAAGGCGAAATTAAGATTTAGGGATTGAATTCATGATAAATACACAGAAAACTGAGCGGACAAATAACAGAGACAATAACAAGGTAACAGTTAACTCCAGGAAAAAAAAAATTAGTTCATAATCTCAGCTCTACAAGGCATGTATAAAAAATATGTATAAGAAACAGTGACTGCTTATCAAGCCAAAAGTACAAGGTAAATATATAGGGGGGGTGGGGGATGGGAAGTGGTCCAGGTAGACGGAGGAAAGACTGATAAGGCCTCACCCTGCACAGTTCATGGGGAAATTCGTGCATAAGGCCCCAGACTGAAAAAGCCGGAGTTAGCAATTCAAATACACACAGAGATAGTGAGTAAATATTAAACGAGTTTAAACACTGTCCTTGGAGAAGGGGACATGGGAGGGAAGGGGAACTGAGGAATGCTGTTTTCTCAACAAATCCTGTAGAACCTTGAACTATGTACACATACAACCTCGACCAGAAGAAAAAAAAACATCTAAAAGAGAGAAAGGCACACACTGAGCCAACCCAACTGTCTTGTGCATGGCACGCTATGCCATATTTTATAATTAACATATCATGGGCCTCTAGAGTCAGCTTAACGCCGTGGGTCTCAACCAAAGGCAATTTGGCTCCCACCCCAGGGGATGTCTGACAATGTCCGGAGGCATTTTTGATTGTCACATCTCAGGAGAGAGAGTGGTGCTACTGGTGTCCAGTGGGTAGACACTAGGGATGCCACTAAACACCCTGTAAAGTACAGAGCGTAGGACATAACAAAGAATTTATTCCACTGCTAGCAAAAAAAAAAAAAAAAAATTATCTGGCCCAAAAATGTCACTAGTGCGAAGGTTGAGAAATTCTTGCTCCACAGATGGTTGGAAGGAGAAAGCCCAGTAAGGAATTCTGGGAAACTCGGTGGTTTTATACTCAAAGCACACTTCTGACACCGGATGTGTGAGTCGTTCCCACACTGACCAATTCTCCAGTTCTCTGTGGACACCAACTCGGTGCCCCACAATGCAACTCAATTCTGACACCATCCACCTGGAGTGAGTGTCAGACCCCACAGGTTAAGGGCTCAGTCCCACTGTGGATGCGAAACGCAAGCCCCAGGCCTCCTGTACTTCAGATCAACTGGCTACAAATCAAGGGCTCCCGTGACCCTGTCCTTGGGTGCAAAAATCTGCTAGAACTCAAGAAGTCACTTTACTTACATTCATCAGTTTAACAAAAAGTATACAACGGCCAAGTACGAGAGAAGCACAGGAGAGAGGGTGGGGGGAGGGGGCACGCGGGGCTCCCACTCCCGCTGCAGGGGCACCACCCTCCTGGCACCTCCGCGTGTTCACCTGCCCAGGTGCTCTCAGAACCCTGTCCTTCCGGGTTTTTACGGAGGCTTCATTACATAGGTATGAGCGATTAAACCATGGGCCATTGGTGATTAACTCAGTGTTTAGTGCTTCTCCCCTCCCCTACCCCCCATCAGGGGTCAGGGGCTGGGACTGAAAGTTTCAATCCTCTAATCACATGGTTGGTACCCCACTCAGCCAGCCCCCCATCCTCAGAGGCTTTCTGAAAGTCACCTCATTAACATAAACTCAGGTGTATTTGAAAGGGGCTTGTTACAAAGATCGAAAGGCAGTCTTTTGCCCTTTATAACCTTTTTCAGTTAGGAATTCCAAGGGTTTCAGGAGCTCTGTGCCAGGAGCCAGGACGGAGCCCAGACGTGTATTTCTTATCATAAATCAACTGGAAGTTGTTGAGATCCTCTAAAAAAGAAATCAAAGAAGGCCGAATTAAGGGAACCCTAAAGCAGACATCTCAAAATCAGAGACTGGATAGGGGTGGTGTCCAGGCTGAGTTCTCCCACTTGGGTATCTGGGTGGATGTTGATACCATAAACCAAAACCAGGAAAAGGGTAGAAGGAGAGAAAAAATAGTTTAGTTGGGCAGGTTTAGTCTGAGTTATTTTAGAGACCACAGAGGTCAAAGTGAGGATGCTTACCAGGTAGAGTTGTGGGGTTTAGGACAGCGGTCTGGGTGGTGGACATATATGTGGCAGTCACCTGTATTTAGAAGGAGGGTTTGTGAAGGCTTTTTTTAAAAGCCACTGTTTACTCCAGACCTAGCATAGTGGCTGACACTGAACGGAAGATGCATATGAACGCTACGTTGGCTGAAGGAAGGAAAATCACTTGTACCAGTTTCCTGTGGCTGCTGTGACAAAATACCACGAACCGGGGGGCTTAAAAACAACAGAGATTTGTGCTCTCGCAGTCCTGGAGGCTGGGAGTCTGAAATCAGTATCACTGGGCTGAAACCAAGGGGTCACTATGGCCACCGTCTCTCCAGAGGCTCTGGGGGAGAATCGCTTCCTAGCCCTTCCAGCTTCCGGCGGTGGCCAGCACTCCCTGGCTCGTGGCCACATCACTCCAAACTCTGCCTCAGTCTTCCCATCGCCGTCTCCCCGGGGTGCCTACTCCCCCTCTGCCTCTCTGTTACAAGGACACTTGTGACGGCTCGGAAGTCCTGCCCAGATATCCAGGAAAAGCCCCTCATCTCCAAATCCCTCTCTTAATCACATCTGCAAAAACTTTTCCAAATGAGGCACCATTCACAAGTTCCAAGAATATCCTGAAATAACCTGATCTATTTAGGGGCCACAGTTCAGCCCACTGCATCATGGAAACAGAAAGCTGGACTGCAGGCCCCCAGGAAAATAAACCGTAAAATCCTGAAACGAGAGACACAGCAGGGCGGCTGACTAACCCAGACGTGCGGTGGTGTGAGGATGTCCATAGACTCTTTGCTACTACTCTCCCCGAGAAGCGGCAGATTCTAATTTCCCTTCCCTCGAGTATGGGCTGGATTTAGTAACGTATTCCTATCAAACAGAATAAAGTGAAGGTGACAGCGTGTGACTTTGGAGACCACGTCGTAAAGAGCCTTGTGGCCTCCCTGCCAGCTCGTTCTCTCTTCCATCACGTGCTGTTGGGGCAGCCGGCTGCCATCGGCGAGGACGATCAAGTGGCCTGCGGAGAGGTGCATGCAGGAAGGACTACGGCCTCCTGCCAACGGCCGTCCGGAGAGCCAACCTGGAAGCAGCAACCACGGCCCCAAGCAAGCCTTCAGCTGCCTGAGACCCGGTCCGACATCTGCCTGAGCCTCATAAGACACACTGAATTAGACCCATCCAGCTGCTCCAGAATCCCTGACTCACAGACGCTGCGAGGTAGTATGTGCCTCTCGTTTTAAGCCGCTAAGTTTTGGTGTGGTTTGTTACGCAGCAGTAGATGACTAATACAAATGGGCAGTGAGAACAGGTTGGAAACAGCAAAGCTGAGCTAAAAGCATGTACGAGGAGGCAGGATGTTGGTAGGCAGGGATCCTGGAGGGCCTTTGGGTCTGAGTCTCTCTATTATCGAGTGGACGATGTCCCCTATTTCCAAAAATGTTTGGCCTGGGGATGAAAGCAGAGAATTGAGTTGTACTAGAGAAGACGCATATAAAAAAACCCAGCAGAGCATCAAAAACATAGCAGAGGGAAAAAGTAACAATAAAACCCAAGAGCCCACATTCCAGCATTGAGTTCTCTTCCCGGGTGACTGTAGCGCTATCATCCTAATTCATACTATGTATTGCGTCTGGTGCTCTACCCACATGCAATTAGGTACTGTTGTCTCTAGTTCTGAAGAGGCTACTGAGGCTTCCAGAACCGCTGTGCCTGCTCCACGGTCTCATGGACACAGGACATGAATCCAGACCAGGCTGATTTCAGAATCCGCACTAAGCTAATCCCACTGCACCCGCCACAGCTTCCTGGGGAACATTTATTTACATTCCTTGGGATTGTTTGAATTCTCTTCCCTCTGCCTTCTTACTAAGAGCTCTGTCCGTGTTCCTCCTCAGCCCCCATTTAAAAAAAAAATCCTCTGATTATTATTCATTCCTGAAATTAAGTGCCTACACAGTCTTCTTGGGAGACTCAGACAGCCATAAGAGGGGTGGAATGCAGGAACGACGAATTCAAAGCTTCTTCGAGACTCATCCTCATTCTCTCTCCTCCTCCGGTCTGGACGTGCAGCTATTCTGCCTGGTGACCTTCCTTCTGTCTCTGCACGCCCCCTCGTCCCCCGCCAACCCCCTGCCTGGCAGGAGCACAGCATTCTCTCAGCCCCATTCTCCTGGAAAATGTTGAGTCTGCCTTGACATTGACACCCATTAGGGAACTGTGCAGCTGTTCCCACACAGCCAGCCCAAATGCCTTCCAGAAATTGTTTGCATTCACTTGTCTTCTGTACGGCCTGACAGCTCTGCAACGCCTGGCACCCCAGGACCGTGGCCGGGGTAGGGGTGCAAACTTGATTTTTCTCTTCTGTCCCCCTCCCTGAACCCCTGAATATCTAGTGAATGAGAGTTAATAGCTAAGAAAGACAGGCACATCCCTCACTGCCCATTTTCTTTGTGGCTGTAAATGACAATTATCATATTATTTAGATCTCATTTGGTTCAAGTGGCATAAATCCAATTCCGACTGGATTTGGCAAAAAGGGGAGATTAATGGCAGGGTACTTGAGTATCTCCAAGTGAGCTGAGGAAAGGCTGCCAGGTGGGGTCACCATGTACAGTTCTGCAAACTGCATAATGCTCAACCCCAGGGGGCGCTGTCACATTGCAGCCATATGAATGACACTTCCTGAAGTTGTGCAGGGCACAACCTGTCTAGCTCTTATGTGTCCATCCTCCAGATTTCAGGAACCACTGGAAATAGGGTCTCAAATGCCTCCAGGACTCTCTCTCCACCTCTGAAAGGGGTTCCTCTCTGAGTAATGCTAAAATCTCTTCCACCGAGGGCTAGTTCCATTCAAGTGGTAGATGAAAAACTGCCTATTAACGCTCCCTGCTCCCTCACGTCCCACATGGAGGAGAGACTGACTCACGCTTGTGTCGTTAAAGGGCCCAGCTTCGAAACTTCTAGGAGAGGGCTCTGATTGGTGCATTTGAGCTTGGCGCCCATCCTTCCGCCAATCAAGGAGTGTGATGGCTCGGAGGCGGGCACGACCTTTTCCTTAGCAGAGTCACGGTCCCACCTGGACCCAGCACGCCTGCGCAGTAGGACGCAGGCGGTGTAAGAGCTTGGCCTTTGGGGAATTTAAGGCTTACTGGGTGCTTTTGTGCCCCCCTATAACCTCCAGAGCCTTTCAGGAGCACTATATACCTAATGGTAGGTGGGACTATGTGGACAGAAAGTTGGTTCAACTGAAGAACAGGTGTGAGTTAAACGAACCTCCTCCAGGATTTTCACGTGATGCGGTCTTAAGAGTTTGGCCAAAGTGGTAGATATAGGCATAGTTGGAACATTTGGGGGGCAGTCCCATCCTTGTGCAGTCACACACGGGCAGCTCCCCAGCCCTCTGTCTTAAAGGCAGAAAATACCAATTCTCTTCCCAAATTAACTGCCCACGGATGCTCGGTGACTATAAGGCACCCGAGAGAAAAAACAAACAATCTCATAATTGTCTAATTTATCCCCCTCCGCCCTCACTGCCCACCCCCCGCCTCCAACACAAATTTGGGGGGCGTGCCCTTTCTTGCCCTTCACTGTTAGTACCCCCCGATAACACTCTCTACATATCTCTTTCGAACTCCCAACTTTTCACCCCAACTCTCAACGAGTCACCATAGCTTCCCAGCTTGACCATGAAAGCTAAAGAAGGATTCTCTAGGGGGTCACGAAATCAAGGGGTTACCCCGAAAGAGGCGGGGAGGGGGGCGACGCGGGGAATGAAGAAAACCAAATACAGCTGCCACGTGCCATAAATATTCTCCGGCCATTTAATCCACATGTAACAGGGGGGCGCATGACTATTAATGACCAAAATAAATAGTCATCAATTATGATGATGGTAATTACGCTTTTGAAATGAGCCTGGGAAAGGATGACTGAGGCCATTTTTTATTCCAGCTCAGGAAAATGGGACGCCAGCTGGGGCTAATAAGCGCTTTCATGAAAGCGCTGAGTTTCATCCAGGGCTGCGAAGAAAGCCCTCTCTGTCCTGCGGCCCGGCCAGGCCCTGACACGCCTTCTGCTTTTTAACAAGAACTGAAAGGTGGCGAGACAGGCAGTCCTCGCCTTGGCACCGGGCGAAGTCGGCCTTTGAAAAGGCAGTGATTATTTTCAACGGCCCAGCGCTGGAGAGTTTCGTTGCTTCTGCGCCCCCATCTCCCACCCCGTCCTCAGCCTCCACGCGCCTGGGTGCCAGCGCCGAGTACCTGGCGCTGACTCCGCTGGCTGGCGGCGGTGGGTGACCCAGGGCCGGGGAGGACCGGCCAGGGCAGCTGCAGAGACTGGCTGGGTAGGAAAAAAAAAATGTGGTTTCTGTACAATGGGCTGTGTGTCCTTCTCTGCGCTGCAGCAGCCCCCAGAGCTGCTGTGGGGATGGTCGCCAATACTCACCCGCCAGGCCTCCGCCCCAGAGTGCGCGGATACGCACCGCCCCGCCCGCCGGCCGGCCCTCCTGCACACCCAGCGCCCTTGGGAGTCTCCTGAAAGTCACTGGCTGCTGGCTTCTGCCTCAGTTTCCCTTTCTGCCTCTCTCCCTTTTCTATTTTTATTTTTTAGGCGAGGCAACCCTTGGTTGATGTCACAGATTGCAAGGACCTTGTCAGCTTACAATCTCTTATTTTTTTATTTGTTTTTTATGCCCACAGCACCTGGTCTTCCTAGGTGGTCTCCCATCCAAGTACTAACCAGGCCGGACCCTGCTTAGCTTCCGCGATCAGCTGGGATCGGGCTCGTTGGGGCTTGTAGACTGCCTCTCTCCCTTTTACTGTTTCTTGCCGTGTCTCTCTTGCTATGAAGAAGGCCTCTCACTCAGCCGCCCCGTGGCACAGTCTAGCGTTCTAAGGTTAGGGGGAAGTCAATTCCCTTCTCCCTTTTTTGAGTTCTGATAAAGGCTCGCTCGCCAACCGTGGATCAAAGCCTCAGTTAAATTCAGCAGTTCTCAACTACTGGGTGATTTTGTACCCCACTCCACGCCCCACTCCCGCCCCCAGGGGACATCTGACAACGCCTGGAAACATTTTGGGCTGTCACAGCTGGGGTGGAGCGCTGCTGGCATTTAATGGGTAGAGGCCAGGGATGCTGGTAACCATCCTACAATGGACACAAGCAAGAATTATCCCACCCAAAATGTCAGAGGTTCCGAAGGTGAGAAACCTTGGCTTAATTAACGGGTAAGCAAGAATCTAATCATCTCCCTCACCCCGCACCCCACCCCAAAGGCTTGGCCTCCTTGGAGGTCTGTGTGTCAGGGGGTGTGGAAGTCTGAAGGCATCTTCTGTGACAGATTTCTAGCAGAAAACACAGCCAGCCAGAGGCCTAGCCACACCCCTGTGCGGTTCAGTCAGCAGTGACCCCGCCCCTGGCGCCAGCGCTGGCCAATCAGATTAGCTGTTCCAGGGACATTAAGGCAAAGGATGAGTTTGCAGAAGCTCCCTTCCTGACTTCGCTGGAAGGAAGGCCCTCCCTCCTGTACAAGCGGACAAGGGGTCTGGGAAGAAAAGAGGGTCCCCTGTACGGGCCAGTCCAACTCACCTGATAAATCTGGAATCTGACAGACCCAAGAAGTGCTCCCCAGAGGTCAGGTATGGCCGAGAGTTGGACACGATCCCCAAAATATGGCCCCAGCCTCATCGTTCATTTGGCAGTTGCATACAAGGCCTCGGGCCAGGTGCTTTTTGCACACACTATCTGATCCCAATCCTACAGCAAGGCGGCAAGATTTTCCATTCCCACTTTACAGATGAGGACTCCGAAGCTGGAGAAGATTAAGTGACGTGTCTGAGGCCGCAGAGCAAGTCAGTCAGTGGAGGAGCTGGGGCTGGAACCAGCCTGACCTAAGATAACCTGGAGCCTCCCTGGGCATTGTAGCCGAAGAGGACCCAAGACCCAGCAGGAATCAGACAACACCGGCTGGATGGACTGAGGGGAGAGGCTCTAACGGGACCTAGACACTTTGGTCTGGAAAGATCTGGGCTGAGTGCAGGGAGGGCCAAGGTCAGGAATACATGAGGGCTGTGAAGAGAGTGACTATGACCTCGAGCACCGAATTCCTATACTGCAAATGTTAAGTCACGCCCCTCAGATCTTTGGGTAAGTCCAACCAAGTAAGCTCGTAGGGCTCATCAACTCAAAATCGACTCATTTTACTGTCGAAAAATGGCGTTCATTTAGACTTCACGTAAATCCTAGAGACTCGGGGAGCGAGAGCAGAGAGCTATCACTTCTTGAGAGCCAACTACGGGCCAGGCACTCCACTATTTACCAGTCTGCACATCTTTGCCCCTGCCCCAGAATCCCATGAAATTTCCTTCGCTCCAGTGTTAGGGACCAGGACATGGCCAGAGGCAGAGCCAGTGACACAGAGTCCTGGCACGCACTTATGCATCACACCCTGGTGCTCGGCAAGACCTGTCATTATCAAGGGGCGCGTGGGCCCATTGGGGCCGCTGTCAAAGATCCCCAAGGGCTCCCACAACATTCCCCTCCAACCCTGAGCGCCTCTGCAGACATCTCGGGGAGCACACCCAGTGAGCCCGGTTACTGAGATGATGATGCTGGCTTCTAACGAGCCCCCCACACCAAGATGACTCTGTTCTCCATTTGTCCTAAGAAAAAGGGCCTGCTCTTTTATTTAATTTTTCTCTGCACTGACCCATTCCAGGGTCCATAGAGACACCCTCAGGCTGCTGCTTGAGCCAGTTTCCTCCTCCCCTGTCCGGAGCAGAGATGAAGAACAGCTGGTGGCCACCATCACTCAAAATCTTTCACAAACCTGCAGACCAGTTACATAACCAGCCGTCTCCGAATGAAACAATCCCAGTTCTTTTCAATGTTGCTCTACGATTATTTAGTCTCCAAGTTTCCTTTGCAAATGAGTTCACCACTTTGGAAGGTCTCTCCGTTCCTTTTAAGGTGCAGAAACCACATCAGACACGACGCCGAGTCCATCATCCTGCCGGACGAACGTTTCCCTCGCGGATGGTATCAGAGGGTGACGTGCCCAGTAAAGCCAACGGGGAAGAATGGTGACAGGTTGAAAAGCTCAAGGCACCTGAGTTGAATCCCCGCTTCTCCATGTACTTCCACGGCAAGTCAGCTAGGCTTGCGAGACCTCTCTTTATCTCTGAAGCAGAAGGAATGACTTTCAATATGACATAAGACACAAGGCTCTAACGAAATCATGTAAGTTCAGTGCTTGGCATGACTGGAAACATTCTACCCAGCAGCTACCGTGACTTTGCTGATATGGAATATAGCCACTTGCTTCTTTAAAATTCAGAATCAAACGAGGACAGCAAGCTGAAGACAGGAAGTTCCTCGCTGGCCCCGTCTGCCTCCCAGAGAAGCAAGCCCACTGCCCTGGGTGTGTCTGACCAAGGCTGCTTACACCTCCCAGGGAGTGACTCTACTTTGGGCGGGAATGGCCTCCGTGACCTCTTCAAATCCCTTTCCACTCCAAGAGTCTATTTAGAACCAAGGCCAAACCCTATTCTCCCCTCTAATCCATTTCCACAAAGGAATCCGACCAGATTCCCCACAGGGGCCATGCAGGAGCGATGGGACCCTGGACCGCTCACAACGCTCCCTCCGTTCCTCCTCAGACAAGCCTGTCCCCCTGTCTCGTGCTGCCCCTGGTCATCTTCCCCTGTGAAAATCCCCAGAAAAGTTCCGTCTCTTTCTGAACGCAAGGCCTGCAACAGTTTTCTCCATCTCCTCGCATGCCGTGTAATGATTTCTGTCTCCGCTTCCAAGAGCTTGTATTATTACCTCCTTGTAAACCGCCAACAAGTATTTATGTTTGTAGATGTTTAAAATTCCTTTGCACTTCGTGTCTGTTTACTTTACGGGTGTTTTTCGTCTGCACATCCATCCATTGGAGCTAGGCTACAGCATCGCAACTCACCCGTAGGTGGCACCAGCTCACACGCTTTGATGTGTCCACGTGAAATACAGTTGAGGCTTGAACAAAGCAAAGGGGTAAGGGACGAACACCCCTTGCACAGTTGAAAACCAGCGTATCACTTTTAACTCCCCCAAAACTTAACTGCTAATACCCTACTGTTAACTAGAAGCCTTACGGATTACATAAACGTTCGATTAACACATCCTTTATATATGTATTATGTCCTGTGTTCTTACAATAAAGTGAGCTAGAGCAAATGTTATTAAGAAAATCAAAAGGAAGAGAAAATACACGTACAGAAATATACGTATTTATTTAGAAAAAGCCACGTATAAGTGGATCCACACATCGCAAACCCATTTTGTTCAAGGGTCAACTGTGTAACTTGAGATTGAGGTTTCGGGTTATGTGAAATGAATGAGCTGCACAGTTCTCAGCTTTGAGAAACTCAAACCTTGCCAACTATCCTTCCAGTCAAAGGCAGTCGCTGAACCAGACTCTCTCCTCCTGTGGCTGCAGCCTCTCCATTATCACGGCCAGGTCCACGGTCAGCTGGCGTCCCCTGCGTCTTTGATCACAGGTCACGGAAACCTCCAAGGGCATCAAGACCCCAGGATGCAATGATCATGCTATTAAGACACAGGTGTAGTCCTCTGCTGAAAGGAGCTGGCTTCCTTCTTCTGGAAACGTGATTCCTTCTCAGCCAGGAGATGCTGCCTACGCTGGACACTGCCCACCAGAGCGGTCCAGGTAGCCAAACTCCTGGCTCCTCATAAATTCTCCATCGCACTTATAATTTTAAACAGCAATTGCAAAGCAGCTCTGGGGCGAATCAAAGGAAAGACGTTGGACAGCATTCGAAAAACAATCTAGGCCAACAGACGGCCTCCACCCAGGGATGGGACTCAAATGAAGGTGGACTTCCCCAAGGACAATTTCTTCCCCAAACTCTGCGTCTGGGTGGGGAAATGGGGCTGTAATGAGTTAGAGAAGAAAGTTAGCCGACAGCCTTTCTGGCCACTTCGGTCAGCGGCCTGTCTCTAAAAGATGCAGGTCCTTGCTTGTTTGGGTAGAAAAGGACATGCTAGGTCACTGATGTAGTCCCTCTCCGACACCGTCCCTTTCTGCAGGCTCCGCCCCTTTCCCACTGGCACTGGCATGTGATTCGTATTCCTACCAAATCCGGTGATCTAACTAGAAAAGGTAATTGGTCAGAGGGGACAGGCCGTCAGAGACTCTGAAAAAGAGGTGCTACTGTCTGGTTCCAGAGCGTCCAGTCGCCACAAAAGCTTTGGGACTCTGTGCATTCACGGGAACACACAATTAGAAGGGGGAAGAGGGGTCCCCAAGGAAAACGGACCCACATGTGGCAGAGCTGTGAAGGCAGTTGCTGGTTTACGAAGTTATTCCTTCACTCGTCTACCCAACTAATCCGGTCCAGCCCCGCTTGGTGCTGTGGGCTGAGGACTCAGAGGTGGGGAACACTTGGTCCCCGTGTTTCAGTCAGCGCTCGCTGTGTAACAAACTACCCCAACACTTAGCGGCTTACAACAGCCATTTAATTATGCTCCTGTATTTCCTGAGTCAGGAATTCAGTCAAGGCACTGCTAGGTTAGGTTCCAGATGTCTGGGGCCTCGACTGGGGAGACGTGAAGCCCAGACAGAGGTGACCTGCAACTGGGGAATGGAACCGTCTAAAGGTCTGGATTGGCGGGACTTGAGAACTAAGCCTGGAGACCAGAGCACTCCACGTGGCCGCGGCACGTGGCCTGGCTTTCTCGTGGCAGCCTCAGAGCGGTCGTCCTGTTTACATGGCAGCGTAAGTCTCAAAGTCCCAGATGAGAGCGAGGAAGCCACATCGCCCTTGAGAACGCAGCCTCGGAAGTTACATTGGACCGGCTCGCCCTATTCTGCGAGTCAGAGCCATCGCAAGCCCAAACAGACACAGGGGGAGGGCGTGCAGACGCCACCTCCTATGGGAGGGGTGTCCAGTCACATGTGTGGTAGAACAGTCTGTTACAGCCACCTTTGAAAAGCAGATTTGTCACCCACGATTCAGGGCGGACACAGCAAGAAGTGCCTCTGGATGTCACGTCCCCAAGTGCGTTAGTCATCGTCGTTCGTTCATTCACTCACTCAGGTGTAACCCAGAAGGCAGCCCAGCCTCCCTGATTCTTGACTGCATGGTAGAATCAATCGCCTCTTGCCCACAGCTCCATGGCTGTGGGAAGCCCAAGCCTCCCCAGTTTCTTTAATCTCCCCCTCCTTCCCTGCTGAATCGGAGCTGGCTGTGCAAATGAGCCCGTGAGGCTAATACATCTGTGGAGAGGAGGGATTTACATTGCGTATGTCATGCAAACAGTTTAAAAACTCACATTAGCAATGTCTGTTGTCCACCTTTCCGGCACCCTCCCCCACCACATGTACGCGCATCACCTGGGATTTCTCCCCCTTTCCTCCTGGCCAGCAGCTCCAGCCTCTGTGGCAACGCTTCCCACCCCCGACCCTATACTCGGGGAGCCTCGCTCTCCCACCCTCTGTTTGCAGAGCTGGTTAGGACTCCACCTAGTCTCCCAGATTCGCCCACAGCAGCTTTTGGACAGGCTGGCCAGCGTACCCCTGAGGAGAGTTAGAAAGAACACCACGTCCTGCTCCCCAATCGCTCACTCGACACATACTGGTCCAGCACCTACTGCGTGCCAGGCACGGGGTGGTGTAGAGGACACAGGACCATATTCTGGGTCCCTCTGAAGTATATTGTGCGACAGCTGCTTTCATCTTGTCAGAAGAAAGCCTGGAAATATTATTATTAGTGAGGCGTTTGTTGTCGTGGTTAAACCTTTTGCTGTGACAAGTCCCTTTCACCTCTGCAAGGGACTTCATCATATAGCATGAGCTCTACTCTCTGACTTCAGTCATTTACAGATCATCCTTGTGATTTCTGCCGTAAGTGTGTACCACCTGTGTTTTATTGGCTTTATATAAGTCTTTAAACTGACTCACTTTCTTTACATAACATTTTAAAATATTTTATATTACTACCATACATGGAAAACTATAATCTCTTGCCATAAATAGAAGGCAACCCTAAAATTAAATTCAATTTTAAAACTATGTTATAAAACTTTAGCTAAATACAGAAACTTGAGCCTGTGCCCACTCTCTGTTAAAAAGAGAGCCTCGGATGTGTTGGACAGGTGTGAAGGACAGTCCAGCAGCACGCTGAGACTTACTCCCCGGTGTGACACCAACAGTTAAAAAGCGAGGCGTGTTCTCACTGTGGGATGTAGCACAATTTCATGCCATCTCTGTGTACCATCTACAGTCCTCTCCGGTGCCACCGGCCATTTCTCTCTAAATCAGTCAGGAGCGCCACGTTCCCACTGCAGGAACAAGCACCCCTCACATCTCCGTGGCTTAAAACACAAAGGTCATTTCTGGCCCATAATCGCCGTGGGTTGGCTGGGTCCCTACTCATCCTTGGTGCTCAGGGCTCCAGGCTGATGAAGCAGACACCGTCTTAGATGCCGAGGGTCACTGTGCCAGAGGCAAAGGAGAGAGTGATCAGGAAGAATGCACTGGTGGTTCACAGCACTCACCACTTCTGCTCGCTATTCAATGGCTAAATCGAGTCACACGCCAGCTCTGACTTCCCTTGACCAGGGAGTATAATCCTACCTCGTCCTGGAAGGGGAAGGAGCTGGAATATTAGTGAACAGCCGTACCAGCTTCCATCCCGCCTCAGGCACTGAGGACACTGCCCCAAACAGCTGTGTCCCCAGCCCACGGAGGCATGGCTTCCTCTACACCACCGACGACACTCGGGCAAACCAGACCACTCACGTTTCTTGCCACCGCCCCGTGCCCCCGACCTCTGCTCATGGCTTCCACAGACTGAAATATCTCTCCCCGCCTCCCACCTTACTCACCTTTCAAGATTCCACCCCCCAAACTGAAAGTAATATCTGTGGGGGGCAAGGGGTAAGAGTAAAGGTTTTCAGAGACTGAAATGATGAACCCCAGATTTTTAGCAGGGCTTCTCAACCCACCATGGGGGCTTTGGGACAAGTTAATTCTCTCTTCTGAGGGGCTACAATCTAGATGCCAAAGGCAACTCTTCCCTTCAACTGTGACAATCAGAATAACCCATCGAATGTCCCTTGCGTTGGGGAGCAGGATTTCCCCCAGTTGAGAACCGTTTTACCACTGTTGGGGCCAAGGAGAATGAAACACAGTGACCACAGGGACACAGTGGGGCTCTTGGTGGTGTTGGTGCCGGGGCAGGGGGTCCGGCAGGGGGCGTAGATGTGGAAAATGGACTGGGATCATAATCTTTCGACACATTTGATGTGCCTACTGAACACTTTCATAAAGAAATCTACTCTCTCTCGTGAAACTCACACACACACACACACACACACACACACACACAGACACACACACACAGACTTCTTGGTCTGTCTGGCTTTTTCAACTTTCGATATGAGTTAAAAGGGCAAGAAGAATTGCATTTCTTCTAACTGCACCCCCTAAGGAGAAGAACGATGCTACCCCAGTGACGACACAGCAAGTGACGATGCTGAGAGACACCGGGACTCGCTGGGGACTGTGTGAAATGAGGGCATGTCAGCCCCATCTAAAGGCCACGTGTCGCAAGCGGCTTCCCAAAGAGATGGAATCTGGATTTTAACGAGAGACCTCCTGATTTTGAGAGGCTGGAAACTAAAAAAAAAAAAAACCTGTTTTTTAATGTGCGAGCCCGAACTATAGGCCACACAAAATACCAGGCTGGGCCTTTGGGCCACGCAGCTCTGCTGCCTGTTGTGTGCCGTGAGCAGCCACGTCGTGCCTGTACCTGTGTTCAGGAAGCTCCCAGGTGCGCCCCGGGGACCTGTGCTTTTGAAGAGCTCCCGGATGACTGTGAGGCAGCAGGGCCTCCCCCCTCCGCAGACCACAAGCTCCTCGGGAGGCTGAGCGGCCTCCGCTTGCCCATCCACGTGTTCCCAGAGGCAGCACGGAGACAGCACAGACTCGGTGCCCTGTGAGCTTCTGCTCGAACCGAACCGGCAGAAAGGCTAAAGGAGCGGCCGCTTCCAGGCTCTCTCTTGGATCTCATTTATTTTAAAAAAAAAAATCTCCGTGGCATCTTGTTGAAACATTTCTAGCTCGACTCTAAGGCTCCTTGGAAGCAAGATGGTCGTAGAGGGCAGGGCGGGGGACAGTGGGCGAGCTGCACTGCTGACATTTTAAATAAAAGGAGAAAGTCCGTGATGAGGGTTCGGTCCCCTGGGTCCCCTCGCTCCTGGACGAGCCTTCCCCAGAGGGGTTGTGGCTTCTTCCCGGTGGGAGGAAGGGGGTCCCCGGAAAGGGGTGCTCCATCAGCATCACTTATTAACTCGAGCAAATTTTAAATCCATCCGCACCTCGCTCCCACAGTTCCACATCTGGGAAATTCCTTCCCACATACGTCAGGACAAAGGCACCGAGACGCACAGACAAGAGCGTTTGCTGCGGCATGGTTCGAAGGGGCGGGCTTGTGGACAAGATCTAAGTGTCCATCGATGGGACACAGGTGAAACTGACTATCTGTCCATCCACACGGCGGGGGACCGGCCCGCAGGTCGCCCCGCTCATCTCTGCCATGGCAACCGCCCCACGCCCCCTGCAGCCTCCTCCTCCGGCGACTCTTCACTGGCCACTGTTTATTTTTGGTCTCAAACTCTAGATCACGATGTTCCCAGAACGAAGTGCCATCTCTGCTTCGAGGATGGATACCCAGGTACCGACACCGAAAGATGCTCGGGATGGAGGGCCGAGGAGCAGAGAAGCCCCGCACGGTGTGTGTCACGGGGCTCCAACAGCAAGCAGAGGGCACACCCAAAAGCGTGCCGGGGTGTGTGAATGGTATCAGGGAGGGCCGGGCAGGGGCCAGGGTAAGGGAACCAGTAGGGGCCGTGAAACAGAAGACAGTGCCCCACCTCGGCCTCGGGATGAGAGAGAGCTGGACGGGGAACAGGGCCCAACAGGGCCTGTGGCCTCGGAGCCCTGGCCACTTGGAGAACCACAGGGAGGTGGGGCCGGAGCAGGAGGCGTGGAGGAGGGTAGAAACATCTCCTCCTCCTCCTCCTCTGCCCTCCCATCTCCTGCCGGTGCCTCCCCTTGGCCAACGCGCCCAGAAATGGGGGCAGTGGGGGGGGCCATGGGAGCCAGGGCACTGAGTCTGCAGGGTCAGTCTCCCTGACACAGAGCGGGGTGGAGACAGAGAACAGCTCTAGGGCCGGAAGGGGAGAAAAGCCGGGGGAAGGGCCGTTTGAGCCCAACGAGATACACGGCACACGCCCGTGGTGGCCTTTGCTGGGAGTGGGTCGCAGATGCGGGGGACAGGGGAGAAAGGAGAGTCTGACCTCGTGCACTTCTGTACACCTGGAGCCTATGACAAGGAGCAGGTGCCTTTAGAATAAAAGGTGTCACCGTTACCTCCACAGGGCGAGACACTGAGAATGCCAGGAAGAGAAAATCTCCTGACTCCGCAGACGGGGGGGTCTGTCGGAGATACTCCCAGGGCAGGGCAGGACCCGAGGGGCCTGGAACTCCAGGAGGAGGGGGCCCTTTGCTGCTTAGAGGGCCCTCTGTTTTGGGGGGCTTACTTCTGGCTGTCGCTGGGTTGTGGGCCCTCCGGCAATTTCCACGAGCTTCCTCATCAGGGAGACAGGGGAAGAAGCCCCCCGCCCCCTGCCTTGCAGGGTTGTTGTGGGGATTAAATGAGATGTCTGTACACCCCCTGGTACCTAACGTACCCCATTGAATCACTGCTGCTGTAACTGGTGGGGGCCGTTCTCAGCAGAGGCCAAGCTCACGGCGGGTGCTGGGCCTCCCCTTGGAGGCGGTCGACGTCGTGCATTCTGTGGTCACACGGTGTCCCCCTCGCACCAGCCAGCTGTCTGACAGCCTGTAAACAGATGGCCGGGCGGGGTGGCCAGTGACATAGTGCAGATGGCACTGAGCAGATCCAGCCGCACTTTTGGGAAAACAAGTCAGAGGTGATGGGGGCCCGTGGACGTCTCTGTCTGTGACGGACGATACACCGGGGACGCCTCCAAGGGAGACTGTGAGATGTACCAGACCACGGCGTGCCTCGCCAAGAATTGTCTCCACCCTGGATTCCCCTGGCACGCGGCCACGGAGACGCTGCAGACGGCCGGAGGTCGCCCTGGCAAGGCGCGCAGCGGAGCATGTGCAGGCCCTTGGGGGACCGCTGTCTCAGAGCGCACTGTCCCTCTGGCCCCTGCCCGCTCCGTTCGCCTGCGTGCGCCTCCCTTCCTCGGTTCTCGAGACAGACAGGCAGCAGGAACACACGGCTGTTCAGACACGGAGCTGCCGCACAACGTGGCAGGAAGGGTGGAGGACGAGGCCACCCGCGGCAGTGTCCACGGGGACCTTGGGGTGACAAGCCAGACCCTGGCTTGGGTGGGCGTTGGGAGAGGGCCTGCCTTTACAGCCATGTATCCTTCAAGTCCCCTGCCTCCCTTAGAGCCTGGTCCGTGAACAGGCAAGTGCCACCAAGACTCCGTGCCTCCACGCCTCTCCCTCCCAGCTGACTCCTCCCGTCTGCCGCGGGCTAAGGCAGACGCCACCGCTCTGAAAGCCACCTCTGCTTACCAGGGCTACGAACGCCCGCACGGCACCGGGGACACGCCTGCTCCTGGCCGCTGTCACCGTCATCCCTTCTGCCGTCGGAACACCTTTACACACACACAGGTGCCACCCTGCACACATCTTGTACCCATGCCTAGCCACCCCCATCTAAGGCTGATTCCAAAGCTTTAACTAAAGAAGTTGAGCGCTCTTGGTTGTCACCGCAAATCGGCCGGGCCGGTCACCAGTGCTACGTCGACAGTGACACCTGTGCACACCACTCGTCCCTGCTAATGGTAATGAGAGCAAGGACTCGTATCTATGGGGGGGCAGTGCGCTCACTGCGTTGGGGGCATCATCTCCAATCCAGGGCACAAGCCCATCAGGTAGCTACCATCACTACACAGGTAAGACACCTGCCGCCCAGAGAGGACAGTGGCTTTCTCAGTCCCTGAGCTCGTAAGTGGCTCTCAAACCCAGGTGTGGCTCCAAGGGATGACCTCACGTTGCATGCGCCCTGCTCTCAAGCGCTCTGTCTAGGTAACAGGTGACTTTCCTGCTCTCTGCCATGCCCGCACCTCAGCCACCGAGCCTGCCCAAAGCCCGTGCCCCCCGACTCGTGTGATGGAGAAACGGCATCTCTGGGTTCCTGTTTCCTGTTGCTAGAATGTTCCTCAGTCTTCCTACTTCCGCTCTTCTCGATGCTCATTACCACTTGCTGCCACTGGAAGATCTTGGTCTCTGCCACTTGCCGCCTTGGTAAACTTAGCCAAGAATGTTCTCCCTCTGAGTCCCATCTCTGTCCTCTGTTAGTCAGGGATACGACAATAACCTACTCTCGAGGGTGTTGGAATGAAAATAAAAAAAGATTGTCAGTACGAAGAGCTCACCACAGCCTCGCTCACATAGCAAGGACTCATGAAATGCTAACTTACAGCATTAAAAAATATATTTATTTATGTGCCAGGCAGTTTTCACAGTAGGTTGGAGGAGGGAGGCCCAGACCCCAAAGAGGTCATCTCGATGGGACAAATCCGTACGGGGATGGGGAACACTGTGCAGTGACTTTCTCCCACCGTGACTACGGATGAGGCTTCCCAGAGAAGATGTCATCAACTAGCGGTGACAGACGGTACACGCCACTTACCACCCGTTATGCCCCGTGGGGGTTATTCTGAAATCGCTTCTCACGTAGATTTATTTTGTCTCTTGCAGCTCGAAGTCCTGACTGCAAGGCATTCACCACCGATAGCTGTGCTCACCTAAAGATCTGTCTTACGCCTTAACGTTTAAAAAAGGATAAAGGAAGAAGCAAGCGAGATTTTTCAGGAACACCCTCCACGATGCCAGACGCTCACCTGCATTATCGGTTTTAATCCACACAGGAGTTCTTCGAGGTAGCCATGCGAGTGCTCCCCACTGACAGGCGAGAAAACGGAGGGTCAGAGAGGACACTCACCCAAGGTGACGTGACCAGAGAAGCCATGTCTGGAATACGTTCCTAGGTTCATCTTGGCCCTAAGCCTCCCCGAAATGCCAAAACCACCGTGTCCACATCTCGTGGTATACCGTGGGCCCACAGCATTTTCCGCAGTCATCTGTGTCTAACTCGGTCCCTTGTCATCTCTCTGATCATCTCTAATGTCAATAATCAATCAACACATTCACGGAGCCCCTTTCCATAAGCCGAGCCCCATTATATTTGTCCTCCAAAGTGTCCTTCGAGAAGCTGAAATCCATTTGCCTCCCTTAATGTCTGCCTCCTCAATTCCTCCCCGGCCTGGATGGAGCATCTCAGTGCTGAAAAGCACACCACACTTCTGGGCAGAATTCCTGCCTTGGCCTTGCCACCCGCCAAACCAGGGACATGCACTCCAAGGGGCAGAACTGCCCGGGCAGCCCCGCCAGACCCGAGTCAACATAACTCACCACCCAAGACTTAATTTAGAACCCCATTCCCGCCACCGTGCACTGTGACACTTACATCTGTGGCTATCTTTCTGGCAGGGGGATCTCTGCCAAGGTTATTTTAAGGCTGACCGACACCTCTGCCTATTCTGGGAGAGTATCTGGGAGAGGAGCAGCTTGCGCTCAGGTCCCAAGACCCCTGGCATGTGACATTGGACGGTCTCCGGTACACTGGTTATCTGGGTGGGAATCTCCATCGTGTACTGGACAAAGGTGTCCCCCTCTCACAGGTCAGAAGCACCTACAGGTTCCCGGCCTCGGCTGGCCCACACGTCTAATTGAGCAATCAAAGCAGACCACAGAAAAGAACGAAGTAATGCCACATGCTACAATACGGATGGGCCTCAAAACATTACGCACAGAGGAAGAAGCCAGACGCAAACAGTCACCTACTGTACGACTGAGTCTATTTGTATGAAATACCCAGAACAGGCAAATCTGCAGGCACATTGGCGGTTACCAGGGGCTGGAGAGAGGGGGCATGGCGGTGACCACTTACAGGGTATGGAGCTTTCTTCGGGGTGATGAAAGTGTTTTGAAGCTGAATAGAGGTCAGGGATCCACGACATCATCAACGTACTAAATGCCCCTGAACTGTATGCCTTAAAATGGTTCATTTTATGTTATATGAATCTCACCTCAATTTAAAAAAAAAAAAATACCCGAATCGCTGCAGAGAGGCTGTGACGTGGCTGACAGTGCTTCACACAGGCATCGGGACACGAAATGGACACAGAGATGAGGGGGACACCAGCAGGAAAGCAAAATGAGTCCCGGGCATGGTTAACACGCAAACTGCAGGCCCTGAGCTGTCATTGGATTTTAAGAGGTGGCTACAAATTCAACTTGAGCTTCCCAGCAGCTGAAGCAAAACAGAAGACACGCGTTCTTCCAAAAATTTCAGAGTCCAGAGAATGAAATGTGTCAAGTATTCAGAAAACGCCCCCTGGGCGGCTGGAAGAACCTTCTCCTGGACGTCCCCAAAGGGGGCCAGTGTAGAGCTGGGCCTCCACTGGTGACGGAGTCGCTGGCAATGCCGCTCTGCCTGGCCAGTCACACGCCAAGGCTCAACAGCAGCCTTTTCCTGTAAGCAGCCGCCTTGGCATGCCGCCCAGCCCCTCTCGGGCCCACAAAGAACTCAGTTCCATGCAGGGAAGTGTGGGATCCACAGACCCCCCACCCCCAAAGAAGCCAGACGCGTTGTCTAGACAAGACATCATTCGACAGTCAGTTCACCCAGTATTTGCTGGGCACCTACTGCTGTGCCCAGCCCTGCTTTAGCCCCCGGTCAGCAAAGCAAAGCTCATGAAACTGGCCTTGTGGAATAGGAGACAGACGTTATTTTATAAAAATCACATAAATACATCATTACTAACAGTGTTTAGCCGAGAGAAACAGGGTAGAAAATGACATGAACGGCCAACAGCGCAAGGACCAGTCACGGTGACATCTACGGGGAGGCTTCTCGTAAGGTCTGAGAAGAGGTCTGAAGGAGGAAAAGAGCCCGGCCGGGGGAAGGGAAGGCTTCTGGACAGAGTGGACAGAGAGAGGAACGTGGGCAAAGGCCCTGAGGTGGGAGGGAGGAGCTCGGAGGAGGGGGTAGGACGGAGGGTCAGGGTCACCGCGGCAGAGAGTGACGGAGTGAGTGGAGGGAGAAGAGGCGAGAAGGACAGACCGTGGCGGACCGAGGAGAGAGAAGAACGTGTGGGTCCAGCGGCACCACTGCCCACGTCGGGGTGTGGGACGCGGTGGCAAGATGGCCACCAGGACGGGGAAGGAAGCCGGTGTCCAGGACCGAGGGATGTTAGGATGTTGTTTCGTGCACCGGTCCCCAGGTGCAGGCGGGAAGATTCCAGAACGAACCAGGCCCTTTTCCCACTGCTCATGCTGGGCAGGCGAGTCCCTGCTCTCACCTGGGGAGCCCTTCCTGTCATCTCTCTATGTCCCCTTGGCATGTGTCGCCAGGTGCTGCTCATTCTTCTCCAATGTTTACTCCCAGTATCTACAGGATCTTTCGTCAGACCTCAAGAAGTCTGGAGACGGCCGTTGGTTTCCATAGCAACCACTTCCTGAGCCTTGTGAGACGTGAGCCTCTTCAGGTGTCATGAGAGCCAGGTGAGACAGGAATTGTTAGCTATGTTTTAAGTATGAGAAAACCGAGACTGAGAGGGGTTGGAGTGTTTGCTCACGGTGACTCAGGTAGCAAGCGGAAAATCCGGATTTGAGTCCAGGCCCTCCTGACCCCTCCAGATGCTGCTTTTTCGACCTTCTGTTCAGTGACCTCTGTGTGTCCTCCCAAGGGGCTCACTCTTAGTTCTCATCAATGCCTCCCACCGGCTAGCAGACGGAGAAAGGCACCGAATCGTGCTTTCCTTCTAAAAGAAAGGAGCTTTTCCTTCTACAATAAAGGAGCTGTTTCCAAAATACATCCCTCAACATTTTACCCCGTAAGAAAGAGGTTCTCCGTAAGAAAGAGACCACACGGAGAAAACCTGCTCATCTTCCCTCTTGGCGATTCACACGGTGATGAAGGCTTTGAGTCTCGTCCCATCTGGCAGCCTCCACACCTGTTTGACCACGCAATTCCTAAGATCGCCTGGGAGACGGGTTCCAAAGCACACGCTTTAAGAAGCACTAGGCTTGAACACTCGAGCCCCGACGGCGTCTTCCACGTACCATTCTGAGCTCCGGAAAAAACGTACATGGTCAAGATAAATGCATCCTGCCCTCAAAGAAATCCTCCTCTGGCGAGTGACACAAATATGTCTACGACGAATTGTAGTGTCATGTGCTAAGTGCCTAGACGGTGCCAAGGGATGGACACTTGCTGGATGAGACAGGGCTGGAAGGGCCGTCAGAGTACTGAGATGACCGAGCAGAAGGAGCGGAGCACCCTGCGTGGGTGGAGAGGCATGGCGGGGGGGCGGGGGGAGGGTCAGAGAGACCTGACAGAATTGGTCACCATGTGGGGCCTTGAAAGATAAGCCAAAAAGGGGCGTGGAAGAGATGATGAGAACTTGGGAGCCAAGAAGACGGATCTGCCAAGGCACAGAATGTTCAGGAAATGGTGAGTAATTTGACACAGCCGAATGAGCACCCGGCAGGGGGGTGAGGATCCTGGAGCTCTGGGACGACGTCCTCCCCTGAAAGCCCGTGAGTCCACGGCCCGGGGCCCCTCACGGCCTTTGCTCGGCTTTCCTGTGACACGGCTGGAATCCCTGATGAGGTTTCCTGACCTCACCCTGGTGCTCTCCACGCGCTCACTCAGCCAAGCTCTAACCCGGAGAGAGTGACGATGTCACGGTCAGGGAGGAAAAGCCAGCCCTGAACGTACCACCCCGCTCCCTGGATGTCCCTCCCTGGATTTCCAAAGGTGACCAGAGCTCTGCTCATCAGCTGGGAATACTTTAGGCTGCAAGTAACAGAAAAGCCAGCCAACGTGACTTGAAGAACCTTTTTCCCTGGGGGCCGGGAAGGACCCAGGGTGAGGTGAGAATGCCGGTATGTGGGGGTACCCGCACGCCTGACCCACAGCACCCTCATTTCAGTTATCTGCCCCAAAGCAGTTCAGTCATCTGGTCAACCCAAGTCCCGCCACAGGAAGGAGTTTGTTTCTGTCGCACGGCACAGCCGGAGGTCGGGCGTCCTGGTTCGAACTCAGCAGCTGAAGGATGTCGACTGCAGTCTCTGCAGTTCTCACCCCTCCATCTTGCTTACAAGGTGTCGGCTGTGGCTCCACCCATCACGACTGTTCTCGAGGGAAAAAAATAAGGAAGAAGGAAGAACTGAGGTCACTGCTGCTCTGAACAAAATCAGGTGCTGTCAGCAAGGAAGGGGACATGGACAGGAAGGGGACATGGACAGGAAGGGGACATGGACGGCAAGGGAACGTGGACAGCGTGTCGGTCGTAAACAGCGTCTACCGTCCATGGGCAGTACCATCCTGCTGCCCTCGAGGCTGGAATCGTGGTGCGGGCTCATTGACAGAGTCACCCCTGTAAAATGACTGCTTCTTGGACACTTCTGCGAACCACCCAGTTCCCCTAAGGTTAATGCAAAAAGAATTTCACTGTTCAGATGATTTAAAAGGTCTCTGTGGGAATTGCAGGATTTCTTTAAAAGGCCTCGGGGAAAAAAAAAAAAAAGGCACAACTAATTATGTGCCTTAAACATAACACACGGCAAACTGTGACCAGGGGACTCGGAGTACAGGACAGCCCGTGCTCTCGGGGTGTAACGCCCCGCCTTTCTCAGCAGAAGCTGGACTTCGGCGGCATCTTTAGAATCCCTCATATTTCCCTCGGGATGGGGTGGGGATGGGACTTCTTGCTTCATTGGAGAAACGGTTATTTAAAAGGAAGGTCCAAAACAGATACACAGAGGATGAAGGCCAGAAAGGCTGAGGAGGTTTGCTGGGTCTTTTCCACATACGACTCAATTATAGTTGTGTCTTTCTGTGGTTTTTGCCTTTCTGGTCCCTCTGATGTTTTCATAGCGAAGGCTCAGTTGCTCCCCCTTACTCTGCCCTTCATCTGGGGTCTCTAAGGAAGGATAGTAACGGCGAACTCTACCGAGTACTTATTACACACCAAGATAACACTAAGTCATTTACATGCTCCATCCTATTGGGCTCCACAACTACCCTGAAGAATAAGAACTATCATCATCCCACCGGGCGGATGAGGGAACAGGGGCTCACAGAGGAAAAGTAACACGCCCAGGACTGTCGCCTACCAGATGCCACGCTCCCTCGGGCTATTGTTGAAGCCTAAGAAAACTGAAGCTGTGTCGAAGGCCCGGGCGGTAGCCCACGTGTCGGGGCAGCCAGTCCCCAAGCCTTACACAGGTACCCACCGGAAGCTGAGCCCCGCTAGGCTCCCTGCCAGCTCTGACCCGCAGTGCCCGCGGCCATGGCCTGCTTCTGTCCTCTGCGCTTGGGAGGTGGCCACAGCGCAAGGGGACTCAACTGAATGGACCAGCAGCTCAAGCCAGGCCTTGAGTGACATCTGAGTGACAGTTCAACAGAAAATCTAGGAGACCGGTGACTGTCACGGTCACCTTTGGGTGAACATCTTTCTGTCTGGAAAGAAGTTCACCTTTGGGTGAACTTCTTTCTGTCTGGAAAGAAGTGGAAGCCCCGTTTCCACTTCTGTAAAATGGTGCCCATCGTGGGACTCTTGTGAATGCCAAATCGAGTGATTCACAGGAACAGCTTGGCCCTCGGTCAGTATCCGCTACTACCTGGGAGAGGGGAGGTCCTCGTAGCCCCGTGTCAAGTGTGAAGAAACCAAGGTGGCTTCCGCAGGTCCCACGGCTAGAATGTGGCAGAGCTGGGATGCGACCCCAGGCCTGAGCTAGCTCTCTTCGTGGGCCGTGACGCATCATTCAGCCGGAAGTGACCGTGGAGTGTCCCCACTGGGGCCGTAGCAGCATCGAACGGAAGCAGCGTGTGCTGCCAGGGGAAGCTTTGTTCTCGCCTCTGAAGGCCAAAACCTCAAGGAATGAGGTCTGGGTGAGGCCGGCCCCTTGGCGAAGGTGACTCTGTGCTCTCGGCGGCAAGCGCGTGGGGGGCCTCCATGCTGGGGGCTGCAGAGGGGATGGCCCTAAACTCACGTCCTCCGAGAGGACACCTGGCATTCTCAGAACATCTCCCGGAGGCCTGAGCAAGCACATCATAAAGCAAGGCAGCGTGGCCCAGACCAGGTGCTTCCAACTGCATCCAAGTTCAGAACCGGCAAGACACGCTGGGCCGGCCGCCAACTATTCCTGTTCAAGTCCGTGGAGCTTTGGCCTCTGAGGCCTCCACAGGAAAACGAGAGCCATTTTCCCCAGGCCAGTGCAAACACGCTTCCCCCAACCTCTCCTGCCTTCTTCAAATAGCCCGAGAGGATTCTTTCCCCTTTGGGCACCAGAAAAGTACAGTGTGTTTGCACATAAATGCAAACAGTAGGTACGAGGGGGCCAGAATGGTTTGCTTGTGCCTTTTTCATCTGAGTATTAAAAGAGGTGACCAGGGCACTGCCTTCTGGGGTGGCTGCCAGTGTCCGCTGGGCAAGAGGCATGGGGGCCGGACGTGGCCGGTGGGGCTCGCTGGGGCTCTGCACGCTGTCACTCCAGCAGAGAGACGGCATGTATGTACTCAGCTAGGTTTTGCGGTGAGTTTTATAAACCCCCATCTATGTGCACAGAGCAGAGACCTCCACCACTGGGCCAGTCCATCCGGGATGCTCACCATCAGAGTGAGGTGCCCTCTACCTGGAAATCAGAAGCCAGACGTGTCAGTGAGGGGCCCACGGGGGCAGCCTGGTCCCACGGAGGGTGTAGAGGAAAAGCAATGGGCTGTGGCAGAAAGAGCTGCCTGCGCCCAAATCACAGCTTTTTAACCTTCCCCCTTGGTGGCCTCCACCATGTCCCCTGTCCTCACCTGGAGAACGTGACTCGCGAAGCCCTTTCTACCGTCTCACAGGGTCGGTCGAACGAGGAGATGTGTGTGCAAAGGGCCCCGCACTCAGGAGGTGCCCGCTTCGTGTGTCTGCACGAAGGAGTGAATTAACTCCTCGGTACCCTGATGGAGAAAGAGGCTGAGCGAGGCGCTCAGCATGTTCGTGGTTAAAGACGGGGCCCGTTTAAAGCACTGGGGAGACGTGGGGAGACGCAGGAGACGTCCTCAGATTCCTGAGCTAGTGGAGGAAGCCGGGGGGGCATCAGCTTAGAGCCAGCCCCAGGCCCTGCTATTTCAAACCTCCAACAGGTCCCACCGCACTGAGATTATGCTCCCCCAGCCTGGCTCCACTTTACAGGTGCCCTGGGACAGACAGAATGAGAACAATGGCATGAAGCTGCGGACACCAAGGCCCTAGGCGGGTGGGGACCCCTTCCCTCCCTGAAACCTTTCAGAGATGTGAGTTAGCGGCGCGGGCAATCACTACGGGCGCTTAGCTTTTCAGATGCTCTCCACGGCCAGCTGGGCGTGTGCCACACGGGGGACAACGGAGCATTGGAGTCCCTAGTTCCTGATCTCACGCTTGGTTTTTAGGAGCCAAAAGAAAACTCGGCAGGCGGGGAGCTGGTGTGGGGGGTGTGTGGGGAAGCCCCGTGCTTGCCACCGGCTCCCTTTCCAGAGTGTGATTCTGTGTCGATGAGCGACTTCCTGTAGCGGGGCAGGGAGGACTCCCCCCATATCCCGGGGTGCACACGCCAAAGCCTGGGGGATCCGCACTTAGCACGCTGACTAGAGGAAGGAGAGCTCGAGGCTGGTCCCGGGAAGAGCCCATGTCCCCGACCTGTGAGCCAGCTGGGAGCAAGGTAAACAGGGCACAGGCACTCCCCCCAGGGGCCTGCTTTGGTTGTCAGAGTCAGCGGGTCTGGACTGCGTGGGCTCTGTGGTGCGATGGCTCAGAGATGGTCCCACAGGGCAGGCACCTCGCCCCGCTCGCACAGGAGCTATAGGGGCGTCTGCCAGGCTGGAGAGAGGAGTCTGAGAGAGCTTACAATAGGATGAGCTCGGCACAACCCTCTGGACTGGAGTTCGATTTCGCTGGAAGCCTCTCCCCCCACGCCCCCATTGCCCGGGGGGTTCCCTGGGCTAGGGTGTCTGTGTCAGCACCGCCACCTGCTGCAGTCTCCTGGTCCCTGGGGTCAACAGCTGCTTGCAGGCCTCCCCCATCCCTCCTGGGGTCCCCTCGCTGCAGCAACCCCGTGAATGGGCAGCTGGCCCGGCCTCTGAGCACTCCTGGTGGCGCCTCTCTCTTCCTGTAGCCTGGAGGCTCAGCCGCACCTGCCATCCTGCCACCCCTGCCGTCCCCAGCAGGCCGATGGCGCTCTGCCTGCCATCATTGCTTACAGAGAAGGCTCCAGCCCTGACCCCAGCACAAACAGCCTCCCCACTTTGAAATCCCGAGTCTCTCCTAAAGCGTCTCCTATGGAACAGGATCTGCTCCCTCCCGGGCCCCACCCGCCATCTGCCGAGTTTCCAGTCATTTCGATAACGGAGCATGCCTCTGCTCCCGCTCACACTTTATGCTGGACGAACTTCTTTTCTCTTAGTAGTTTTCTCTTCGAACTTTACGAAAACAACGCGCTCAGTGATACAGTAGTAATACGTAGAAAAAAAAACAAACTCACCTCTCCCCCCGCCCTTTCCAGCTGACCTACCAAAGCCTAAACCAGGTCGGGGTGTAACCTTCCTCCTCTCCCGCTCATATAAATATAGGGGAATGCGTACACAGGTAGCCTTTTGGTTGAGGCTGTATTTTTTTGCAAACCTGGGATCCCAGAATACACACTTACCTGTGGCTTGACCTTCTCTCCTAAAAAGGCATCACAGCTTTCCTCATCGATCGATAAAACCAAATGCATTTTGGTACATAGGTGCGGAATACGCCGTAGCTTCGATGTCTCACGATTCCTTTGTTCACGTTTCCCTCATTTAGGAGATGTCTGGCTCTTTGCGGGTATGAGCTGTTTTGACGGCACGTTGAGAGGCAAAAGCCTGATTGGAACAGCTCAAGAGGGAATGGGAAGAGAGAAGGTGGAGACAGGGAGTAGAAATCTCCTTTGAGTTTTGTCTGACAAGAGGAGCAGAGAAATGGGACACGAAGCTAAAGGTCAAGAGTAATTTGTTTTAAGATGGGCGGGAAACAGAATGTCTGCATACGGATGAGAAGTATGTTGACTGTTTTTATTTAACGTTATTTAGCTCACTGCCTCTGCTATTCCAGAATATATACCGAGCCCTTTCCCCTTACTTTATCAACTCTAGAGAACACCTCTTGACTCTAATATAAAAAATAAGCATATGCCTCAACTCCACTACTTCCCGGCTATCCCTGTCTGCCTTCCAAAGTGTGTGTATGTGTGTTTCATCCATTGATTATATTTGCGACTTTAAACAGCCTACCTAAACCTCTGTTTCCTTGTTCCATCACTCGTCATACGCTGAGGGCATGAATATTCTTCTCTCTTCCCAATCTTTTCTTTCCCTCTTCCCATTCAACTTCGATTAGCAATCATTGTTTGCTGATTGAATCAAATTGACTGAAAATATAGCATTAACGTGTCTGTATAATATTATTCATGTTGGTCCAAGTACTGTGCTAAAATTCAATTACCTTCTCTAGAAGTCATTCGTTCGTTCATTCATTCATTCATTCGACAACTATTTACTGAGTGCCTGCTACCTGCCACTAGAGATAGCATGATGAAGACAGATGAAATGCTTGCCCTGTGGAGCTGACATGACATCAAAGAGGCAGGTAAAAACATGTGAACAAATATCACAACCCCTGGTGGGGACAAGCATGACAGAAGAAACTACTGTGCAGTAGGAATTTAGACAGTAAAGGGGAGGGGTATTTTAGGCTGAATAGTCATCATGTGCTTAGACCAAAAAGAGACTGGTGTGGAGTGAGGAACGAATCACCCAAGAGCTACTGATTTGAGCACCTTACACCACGACACGTGGAACAGCCACTTTCCAGAAGGAAAGTGCCACAAACATCGCAGTCCAGTGGGTTTTCTTTCCTCATTCACCTCTTTCTTATTTTCTTTGTGCTTCAGGTTTGAACCACGACATGGCATTTTAGATGTTCCTGTGTGCCTCCAACTCAACTGTGACATCTCTTTATTTGCAAAGGTAAAATGCCAAGGGCGAAACACCAAACGATTTAAATGTCAAAAAGTTTGGTTGCCACTCGCTGAATCTGATGGATAAATATTTAAAGGGTAATGCTAATAAGATCTAATCTTTATCAAGTCTTTTTTATTTTTTTTTTTGCCATGGCCAAAAAAATAAAAAGTCAAGGGGAACGTATCTCCCTTTTAATATGCTCAGGAAATGGGACGATGCCTCCGATGGAAAGAAAAGTTCAGGAGGACCCATCCTTCCAAAGGAGTCTTCTTTGTTACGATGACAAGTTTAATTTCATTCTGGTTGTCTGTGATCACACCCTGGGTAAAGCAGCACGCTGTGGGAGAGCAGTGAGACCTTGACGAATCGAGACCCGCCCCCCCACAGGAGTCCTCAGTATCAGAATCATGCAGCCCTGAGGTGCAACTGCTGGGTTCTGATGGGATGATGGGTCTGCAAATTACGATGGCGAGAAAGACTCCAGGTCTTCTGGTACATTTCGCACTTCCTAAGAACACTACACACTTTTTCTATGCGTTCTTAGCCCATCTCCAAGGGAGATGAGATCAAATGAGGCACAGAATGCCACTGAGTCAATCTGATATTCTATCTGCAAGATCCCCTTTCTGATGTAGTGCGTGACACGAAAAACGGACGTGTCAGGGGTCCTGGCTGAAGGAACCGGTATCTGAGCACTATCGTGTAATGAAGTGGACAGCAAGGCTGTAAAAGGGGAGAGGAGAATTTCTTTTACACCAAGTTGACTGGATAGCCAGTGGCCTTAAGAGACAGAAGGAACCTTCAAATGCTCACTTCTACAATTCGACGATAGAAAAAGGTTTCAGGGAGTTCACCGTAACGACTTCGGGGCGGTGAGATTTGGGGAATCGGAGAGGGAAAGAGCTTTGACTTTTAAATTGTATATACTTCCATTTGTGTTTAAATGTTTTTACAATGATACTGCATTCCTTTGGTTATTTAAAAATGTTATAAACTAGTTCAGCTTGTATTATGAAAGCGAGTTCTAAGAAGTCTCTTTCTCGTGATAAAACTACATTAGAACATTCACTGGCCTGGAACTGTATCTCTCTCAGGGCCCCATACAATCCTTACACTTTAAAAATGTTTTTAAAATGGCAAAATAATTATAACAACTACCCAAAGCAAAAAAAAAAAGTAACCTGGTATAATCTCTTTTCTCACTTTTGAAGTATTTTGAGCACTGTAAACCTTAATTCTGACTATTGTGGACGTTGTGAATCAAAATAACCCCAGTATTGAATAGTAATCCAGACAATCCAAAAAAAAGTCAAAACTACAGAAGTGGAGACTTCTGCTTCTGACTATAATGGATGAATGGGGACCAGATTTACCTTCATGCCTGCAACAACTAAGAAACTGAACAAAATACATGAAATGGTTTTCAAGACATTGGATACCATGCAACAAAAGACAGTGACCCCCAGCAAGACTGAGAACAAATGAGGTGAGCCCTATGGTTGGTTGTTCCAGCTCACTACCTTGAGGGCATCTCTAGGCTATGGCATAGGGAGGGGACACCAAGCAGAGCCTGGAGGATGCTCCGTATTTGGGAGATAAAGCTAAGAAGTGCGGGAAGACCAGGGCTGTTAGAGTTTACAAGACACGATATCGGAGAGGAGAAAGCCACGCAGAGAGGAGAAAACCCTAGAGATCTATGGAGGGTCCCTTGAATATTCAGCAGAACACTGACCAGTGTATGACTGTGAAAAAAAAACTACATAAGGCTAGCGAAAGAGTCACCCAAAAGAATGGGAGGGAAAAATGCCTGTTACTATCAACCAGACTGATTACAACACTGGAAAACCTCATATCTCAAGGAGAACTTGGTACAGCACTAACAAGGTCTTACCTAAATAGTGAAGAATAATGAGGCCTAGACAAAATGCTGCTCGGGTCTAGTTTAAAAGAAACATAAAAGCAAGACCTGAAAAGATCAAACTGTGTCCAAGTAACTTAACCTCATCCCAAAATAAAGCTCAGAGATCTTTATAGGAATACAAAAATATCCAGCAATGAAGAAAGTGAAGTTCACAATTTCTAATATCCAATCAAAAATTACCAGGCATTCAAAGGAACAGGAAAACATGGCCCATAGGGAGTAGAGAAATCAATAAAAACAACCAGAAATGTTACAGGTGTTAGAATTAGCATGTAAGAACATGTCAACAGTTATTATAACTGTATTCCATATATTCAAAAGCTTAACACCAAACATGTTAAGTAGAAACATGGAAGATAAAGAAAAAGAGACAAGAAGCAAATATCTAGAGATGAAAACTACAACATCTGAAATGAAAAAATACACTGAATGTGTTAATGACAGATTAGACAGTGCAGATAAGATTAGTGAACTTGAAAACATAGCAATAGAAACTAAGTAAAGTAAAACACGAAGATAATAAAATATCTTAAAAAGTGAATGGGGCATTTTGAGTTAATGTGACAACTTAAAGCAACTTAATCAAGGTGTCATTTGAACTCCAAAGAAGATTGGGGACAGAAAAAATATATTTGAGTAAATAACTTTAAAACATTTTCCAAGTTTTATGAAAAACAAAACCCTACATATCTAAAAAGCTCTATAAACTCTAAGAACAAGAAATACAAAGAAAACTACTCCAAAATACATCATAACCCAATTGCTCAAAACCAGTGATAAGGAGAAAATGTTAAAAGCAGCCAGAAGAAAAATAAGATACATTGTGTACAGAGGAACAAAGATGAGCATGACAGCACACGTCTCGTCAGAAATCGTACAAGATAGAACAGAAGGGAGCAACACCTTCAAAGTACTGAGAAAAAATAACTGTCAATGTAAAATTCTATACCCAATGAAAATATCTTTCAAAAATCAAGAAGAAATAAAGACGTCATAGAAAAACCGAAAGAATTCATCACCAGAATATCTGCACCACAAGAAAAGTTAAGACTACTTTTTCAACTTTTTCAAACAGAAGGATAACAGATGGGAACATGGATCTATGCAGAGAAATAGAAAACACTGAAAATAGTAACTATGGGTAAATATGAGATTTTTTTTCTTAATACTTAAATGTCTTTCAGTCGATCGTTTAAACAGAAACAGTAACATTATATTGGTGGGTTTATAATATATGTACAAGTTAAATATATGACAACAGTAACACAAGGACTGAAGAGGAGAAATAGAAATATATTCTTTGTAGGATGCAAGTAAAACAGGACTTAGAGGAAAAATTATAGTACCAAATGTCTAAGAAGAAAAGTCTCAAATCAATGACACCAGCTTCCATGTTAAGAAACCAGAAAATTTTAAAAAGCAAATGAAACTCCAAGTAAGCAGAAGAAAGAAAATCATAAAGATCAGTACCTAAATAAATGAAACAGAAAGCAGGAAAAATAATGGGCTAATATCGATGAAACCAACAGGTCTCTGACCTTGGAGAAGATAAAAATGATAATGAACATCTAATCAGACTCATCAGGGAAAAAAGACAGAAAATACAAATTAAGCAATATTAGGAATGAGAGGGGTGGCATTAGTACAGATCCTACAGATATTAAAAAGTAACGAAAGACTATTTTGACAATGCCATACCAATACTTTCCAGAAGTTAGAGGAAATGGACAAATTCATTGAAAGACACAAACTACTAAACCTCATTTAGAATAAACAGATACCCTGAATAGCCCTATACCTAATAAAGAAATTGAATTTATAGCTTAAAACCTTCATACAAGCAATCTCCAGGCTCAAATGGCTTCATTATTGAGTTCTACCGACATTTAAAGAAGAATTAATACCAATTTTATGCAATTTCTTCCCAAATTTAGAGAATATTTCCCAACTTATTATATGAGGCCATCATTACCTTGATATCAAAACTAGATAAACGTGTTACAAAAGAAAAAGAAAGAAAAAGAGGCCAATCTCTCTTATGTGTGTAGATTAAATAATCCTCAATAAAACATTAGCAAATGGAATCCAGGTAATTCGCCATATTAGAAAAAGAAAAAAAAATCCACACGATCCTCTCAACAGATGCAGAAACGGCATTTGAAAAATCCAAACGATATTCTTTCCTGACAAAATCTCAGAAAACAAAGAATAGAAAAGATCTTCCTGAACTTGTTAATGGACATCTATGAAAATCCTACAGCTAATATAAAACTTAATGGCAAAAGACTGAATGCATTCCTCTTAAGATCAGGAACGAACCAAGGATGTTCACTCTCATGATTTCTATTCAGTTTTGTCCTAAGGGTTCTAACCAGTGCAATATGGCAAGAAAAAGAGATACAAGGCATCCGTATCAGAAAGGAAGAAGTTAAGCTGTCTTTATTTGCATATTTGACCTTCTATCCAGAGAATCTGATGGGATCCACCCCTAAAAAAGTACTAGAACTTATAATTGAGTTTAGCAAAGGTGCCAGATACAAGATAAATATCCAAAAATGCACTATGTTTTGATATACTAGCAATGAACCGTCAGAAATTGAAAAATTTAGTTCGTGGGATAAAAAAAGAAATTGAAAAATTTTAAAGACACTTACAATAGCATTGAAATGTTAAATATTTAGAGCTAAATCTTAAAAAAAGGTATGCGAGACCTTTATATTGAAAATTAAGTCACTAGTATGACAGATATAATATGTTCCTGAGCTAGAAGACTCAATATTGTTAAGGTGCCAATTTTTCCCTAAATTGTTTTATAGATTTGTTGCAATCCTAAGCAAAATCCAAGCAATCCTTCTCATAGATATGAATAAGCTGATTCTAAAATTAATATTTAAATGCAAACGATCTCGAATATCCAAAACCACTTTCAAAAAGAATAAATTTGGAGGACTAAAACTCCTTGATTTCAAGACTTAGTATAAAGCTAAAGTCATCAAGACAGTGTGGTATTACCATAAAGACTGACCAATGGAACAGTGTCTAGAAAAGACCCACACATGCAACCGATTCTCAACAGGGGTGCAAAAGCGATTGAGTGTATAAGTCTTTGTGAGCTTGGGTTAGGCACAGACTTCTTAGATACGTAACGAGAGCATGATCCATAAATGAAAAAATTGGTAAGTTGGTAATTTTCATTTGAAACTTTGGTTCTTCAAAAGACAGTTAAGAGAAGGAAAAGACAAGCCACGTACTGGGGGAGAATCACTGCAGATCATACATCTAATAAAAGACTTGTATCCAGAATATATAAAGAATGCTCGAAACTTAACAATAAGAAGACAAAAACTCAATAAACAAACAGCCTGATTTTTAAAAGATTTGGATAGACACTTATCAAAGAAGATATACAGATGACTAATCATAATGTAAAAAGATGCCCAACATCGAATCATCAGGGAAATACAAATTAAAACCACAAGGAGATACCACTGCTCACAGGTTAGAGTGGCCAAAATGTAAAAGACTGATAATGCCAAGTGTGTCAAGGACACAGAGCAACTGGAACAGTTCACACGGCTGGAGGGAATGGTACAACTTCTGGAAACGACAGTTTGGCGGTTCTTAAAAAGTTAAACATACACCCGATGCATAACTCTGCCAGTCTGCTCTTAGGTAGTACCCAAGAGAAATGAAAGCTTCCTCCCAAACAGGGACTCGTACATGAATGTTTACAGCAGCTTTATTTGTAATATCCCAGACCTGGAAACAACCCAAACATCCATCAATAAGGGACTGAATAAACAATGGCAGTATAGCCATAGAAAAGAATCGTACTCGGTCATAAAACGGAATGCACTACTGCTACATACGACGCATGAATTATTCTCAAAATGATTATGCTACGGTAAAGAAACCATATGAAATAGGGTACATTCTGTAGGAGTCCATTTATAGAAAACTCTAGAAAATGCAAACCATTCTATGGTGACAGAAAGCAGATTCGTGGTTGGTTGCCTGGGGGTGGGGGCACAGGTGTGGAGTGGTAGGATATAAAAGGTATGAGGAAACTTTTAGTGGTGATATGTTCATTATCTTAATTGTAGTGAGCGTGTCACGGGTTATACATGTGCCAAAGCTTATCAAATATACACTTTAAACATGCATAGTTTATTGTAAGTCGATTATACCTCAAAAAAACCCTTAAAATATGCAAGTTTTTCTTGCACATTTTTTCATTAATTCTCGAAAGCATTTTAGCTTTTTCAGTGCAACTCTACACCATCACCTACACAAACACAGCTTCAGCTTCACGGAATATCTCCTGATCTACTGCATGCATGATTGACACATGTACACAGAATACCCTCATTCACAACTCATTTGATTTTGAGACATATTATGATAGTAATTCTCAGTTCTGACTAGGCGTATCCCTTAATGCCAGAACATTTGAGGACTTCACTCAACATAATCGTTAATGTGTCATTATGCATTCGTTAAGAAAATACATGATGATAACAAGCTTCTAGGACCTTAAGAAACACTTAGATGAAAATGTATTGTTTTAATTTCAAATCAGTCATATAGATTTGTAAAACATAGCACATATATTTTTTCTGAATCTTTCCTCTCGCCCTGATCCTCCTCTCTGTTTAGGCACGAGGACTACCAACCTTCTTCGTACCAGGCAGCACTGACCTAGCAAGGGAGAAATTAATTCTTAGATATGAGTTTCAAAGGGAATTCAAAGCCGTCAAAGAAAGGGGGCGGCAAAAAAGATTCCGACATGAATAGCGAATTTAGAAAAATGTTCAATGACGGAAAAGCATAGCAGAGTAAGGCATCCAGGTCCAGAAGAAGAGCAGCATGTCTGGTGGAGCAAAAGGACTCAGAAAAAGGGGCGAGAGTTTAGATGAGGCCAGGTGTCTAGGAAGAGGTCCTCCCTGCTTCCCGCCACCCGGCGGAGTCCACAGACAGGGCAGAGAAAAGTGTTTGCCTGATGGGTTCGATGAACTGAGCACACAGGGCACCTGTGTTCTCTTCCCTGGGCAAGAGCTCTGAGCTGGCAAGACCCCAGGGCTAAAGAGGTGTCTGAGATGTATAGATCTAGATAGAAGAGTTCGAGATCATGTCACAAAGTTTCCCACATCCCAGAGGGGTGTTAGAGTGTTGTCCAGTTCCGAGGCCCCCAAGAAAGGCATGGAAGTATCCCAGATCGCTGACAGGTAGGAAGAGGCAAACCAGGAGGCCGCAAGATGACAACGTGGACTGACACCCAACAAACAGGCAGAAATCAGGTTGTCTCGTGGTGCATGCCAGCAGAGAGCTCCTCCCCTCCTGAGCCTAAGGTACAACCTAAGCGCCTCCAAACAGACGCAACCCTAGGAGAAATGAGTATGGTTAAGTTTCCGATGCTCATAAAATGAGGAATTTTTAAAAGAAATGAAGCCACCATAGGGAAACAGTTATATGTCTTTCACAACGTATTTTGTGGATTGAGAAATACAAAAACGCTACTCTTAAGTGCCGACGTGTTGTTTAGAAGTAATGGTATGCTCTTGTGGGAATTCCAAATCCTTACAATACGCCACGTCTATCCCGGAGGTTGGGAAGAGCTGCGTCCTAAATTGGGTGCGGAGACTTCACAGCGGTTGCTGAATATATAACAAAGCTGTGGAGGGATAGATCCGAAGATCAACAGAAGAGACTCGTGAGTCCAGAAACAGACCCACACAGATATAGTCAATTGGTTTCTGACGAAGAAGCAAGGCGATCAGAATCCTCTTTTAAACAAATGATACTGAGACAATCGGACATTCATGTGCAAAAAAAAAAAAAAAAAGACTTTTGACCCCTATCTCACATCTATGTAAAAATTAACTCAAAACAGATTATAGACTAAAACTATAAAACTCCTAGAAGACATTATAGGAAAGACTCTCTGGGATCTTGGACTGGGAAAAGCGTTCTTAAGTACAACATCCGAAGCACAATCTGTACAGAAAAGAAAACGGGGTGTATCGAACCTCATCGAATTTTTAAACTTTTGCTTCTTGAAGCATTCAGTTAGGAGGATGAGAAGACAAGCCATCTGCTGGAAGAAAATATTTGACATAGGACTCATATCCACGACGTGTGAAGAAGTCTCCAAACAATAATAAGGAACAAACAATAAAACCAAGGGCCAGAGATTGGAACAGACGTTTCACCAAGAAGACATATAGGTGGCAAACGATCATATCGAGAGATGGCCAAACTCATCAGCCGTTAAGGAAAAACAGGATAAAATCTTTCTTTTCAAACAGAATAAAACACTAGGATACACCACACAACTGTATAGATAAAATTTTTTTAATGGACAACATCAAGTCCTGGGAGGATACAGAACTCTCAAGCCCTGCTGGTCGGAGTGCAAAACTGTACACACATTTTGGAAAACAACTTGTTGGGTTTTGATAAAGTTAAACACTCATCATATGACCTAGAAATCCCATTCTTAGGTGGAAACTTATGTTCACACAAAAACTCATAGGTGAATGTTTCTAGCAGTTTTAATTATAATCACTAAAAGCTAGAAACAACTCGTGATGGTTAATTTTATGTGTTAACTCGGCTGGGCCATGGTGCCAAAATATTTGACAAAACGTTATTCTGGATGTTTCTGTGAGGGTGTTTTTGGATGAGATTAACATCCAAATCGGTGGACTGTGAATAAAGCAGATTGTTCTTCATACTGTGGGTGGGCCTCATCCAATCAACTGAAGGTCTGAAGAAAACAAAAGACTGACCTTCCCCAAGCAAGAGAAAATTCTGCCAGCAGATAGTCTTCAACTTGAACTGTAACATGGGCTCTTCCCTGAGTCTCCAGCCTGCTGGCCCACTCTGCGAATTTTGGATTTGCCAGCCTCCGTAACTGCATGAGCCAATTGTTTAAAACAAGTCTTTCTGTCTAATATACATACATCCTATTGGTTCCATTCCTTTGGAGAATTCTAATAGATAACCCAGAAGTGTTTCAACTGATGAATGGATAAACAAACTGGTATGTCCAATAACGGGCTACCTACCACTCAACAATAAAAAAAGTAAAGACTCTTGCTATACATAACACCATAGATGAATCTCAAACGCACTGTGCTCCGTGAAAGAAGCCGGACTCAAAGATCGCACGCTGTATAATTCCATTTATGTAACATTCTCGTAAAGACAAAAACTATGGAGATGGCAAACAGGTGAGTGGATGCCAGGAGGGGGAGGGGCTAATGCTGAAAGGATCACAACAGAGTTCCTTAGGAGTGACGGACCTGTTCTGCGTCTTGACCGTGGTGACAGGTATCTGTGTGTTTGTCAAAACTAATAGAACACCGAAAACATGAATTTTACTGTATATTAAAAAAAAGTTTTAATTTTTAAATAAAATGAAATAAAATGGAGAATCTTGGACTGGTGGGGATTCAGATCAGCAACAACTCTCCTCCGCACGGTCACTCAGGGGCGCAGGAGGGTGGCAGGTCTGTGAAAAGTCAGAAGTGTCAGACGCCAAACCTAGATGTTGTACTCATGACTTCCGCTCACATCTCTTGGTTAGAATTCAGTCTTATGACCATATACAAAGAGAAGAGGGAATGTAGTCTACATGTCAGGCGGAAGGGAAAAATGGATTTTTCCAGATAGACAGAGGATTCTGCCCACCTGGGTTTTCTAATTAGACTTGCCAAAGACCAGTTACCTCTCATCTCTCCCACTGGTATGTTCACTAATCCTTCCTTCCGTGGCTCGACTGTGTGTATCCAGCTACGTCTCCAACCTGGCATCTCACAGTTCCCGAATTCTGGCTTCTAAGTACGAGTCCTTCTTTTCAACAAGGAGGTAGTTTGAGAAATGACCGAGTATGCTCTTCACAGTAAACCCCATGTTCTTCTGCAATTCACTCATCTGGTGATAATCCACTTAGATTTTATTATCCTCCAGTCGTGGAGAGCAAGGACCTGCCTGCTCTACTCCCAGTGCTTAGAGCGGCATGTCTGGTACGTTGTAGGCAATAAATATTTGTCGAGTGAATGAATGAATTTTCCTTTAGTCTTAGAATCTCAGGAAGTTCATAGCTGATGTTGGAAAAATCTTCCCCGACTTATTATACACGATTCTGCCTCCCTGACCACAAGCCACACCTCTCCCTAAGGCTCACTCACTCGCTTGGCTCCCATTCCTTTTCTGCCCATGACAAACTTTGAAGAAACCATATGCATCATAAGTCTTTTTCTTCTTCTTCTTCTTCTTCTTTTTTTTTTTTTTTTTTTTTTTTTTTTTTTGGTGTTGCTGATCTATGCAGGAACTGGAGCAAAGATGACTTCAGAGTCTGCCCGCCCCTCGCTTCCCAATTTTTGTCATCACTGGCTGAGATACATATTGTCATGGAGCAAGCCCTGAACTGGGCAAGAAGATGTGTCTGAGTTCCAGCTAAGCCACTTGACAGCTGTGTGGTTTCTGTAAGCCACCCCAAGGGTCTGAGCTTCCCCTCCGGTAAGCAGGTGACCACATCGACCCCGCCAACTTCACAGGATTGTTGTCAAGATGAGTTTCATTCATGCATTCAACAAACATTTATCGGTGACCTACTATATACCAGACACCGATCCAGGTTCTGGAGATACGTCAGTGAATAAAACAAATTTCCTGTGTCTCAGTTTATGATGTAAATAAATCAACAAATACATACGTAATAGAGCAGGCGGTGGTGAGCGCTATGGAGAAAAATGGCACCGGGGAAAGGCGATGAGGGCCGTGGAGGAAAGGAGCTTTGACAGCTTATGTAGGAGGGTCCAGAAGGGACACTGGAATGGAGGCCTGAAGGAAGTGAGGGAGGGTGCCATGCGAGGATGCCAGGGACCAGGAGGCACAGCGTGTGCACTGCTTTGCGTTACAAAGCAACAGCAGTCGATTCAGTCTGTTGCTCACATTGTTTCAGGTTTGCCCGCCAGGGGCTCTTGCATTTCCTCAGCAACATTTTGATTTGGATACTATTGTCGCCATGACAAAGATGAGTCAAAGGCAGTTCGTCCGAGTGGCGAGACAAACCCAAGACAGGACAGCCCTCTCTGACTTCTGTGCCACGCGTAGCCCTCCGCCAGCCCCTCTGCTGCTGTCTCGGCTAAGGTCACCAGGCAGCAACTCCAAGAAAGTCAAAGAGGTCGCCTCTGGTTGTAGGACGTCCTTGTGGTTGTGGCCTCCCCATATCCTGAAAGCTCATAGCCGAGGGGAGAGTAATTACATATCTCCAGGCAGAAACAAAAAAAAAACCATCTGAACAGCGCTGGGTAGTAATGAAGTGGTTCCGAGCCTCCATAAATAGCCCTACCCTAGTCATCAAGCATCTCAGGAACAAATTAAAGCGGTCTCCACGCTGGACATGAACTCGCTGCCCTGCCCTGCCCCACCCCCCGTGCTCCACGGGACTTCGGCGGGAGTGTCATCCAGGACAGAGGACGGACGTGTGCACACAGGAGGGAGTGTACAGGGCGTCTCGAGAGACACGGCTGCTCTAGAACCTCACGCACACCCTCTTGCGATGAGCGTGTGTCCCGGAATCTCATAGTCTTCACACTGGCCAAAGACCCCAAGAAGCAAGTGTCCTGATCACGGGCCGTGGTGCAAGTCCGTCTCTTCTCGCTCCGCAGGGAACAATCTTGAGAAAGAAACTGACTCTGGATGGAAAGAATTTAAAAATACCACCCCAAAGAAGGCTCCATTTGAAGAAACATTCAGGCAGGATCAAATTCGTCAGTGGGTGAGACACGTGCCTCCTCCTTCGGAGAAAAAAGCTCAGTCTTGACCTGAGTGACATGCTCAGGCTGTCGGTCATTCGAACACAAGGTGTATTTCCATACGCAGGTCCCCGTTTACAAGGGACAGAATCTGTACGGACCAGTGTTAAAGATTTTCTTAACACAGCAAATTCTCTTAATTTTTTTTAAGCCCCACATTTCTCTTTGCAAGTTTTTTTTTTCTAAACGAAGCTTTATTATAAGATGTTTCAAATATAGAGGCAGCTCCCCAGAATATTAAGATATCTTGTAACCTCTAACCAAATTTATCATTGCAACGTTCTGCCCTATTTGCCACAGATTTTTTTCTTTTTAAAGGAAGAGAAGGTCCTCACCCAACCAGCCAATCCTTGGTCCCACTGGAAGAAACCGGGATGGTAAAGTCACATGACACGAATGTGATTAATCATGCAGAAGACACCACTTTTCCTCAGAAAGGAGGCGTGGGTGTGGCAGGCCCCCAGTGTCTCGGCTTCTATACTGGTTTCCTGTGGCTGCCATACAAATGATCACAACTTGGGTGGCTTAACAACAATATTTATTCTTTGACAGTTAGGAGGCCAGAGTCTGAGATGAAGGGGTCAGCAGGGCTGAGCACCCTCCACAGGCACCGGCCGGCGGGGAGCGGGGGCCGGGGGGTTCCGTCCTCACTTCTTCCCACGTCCGGCAGCCCTGGGCTGTCGCTTGGCCTGTGGCTGCCTCACGTCCATCTCCGCCTCTGTCTTCACAGGACTTTCTCCTCCTCGCGTGTGTCTTGTGTCCTCTCCTCTTGTTAAGAAAACACTAGTCCTTGAATTCAGGGTCCACCCTGAATCCGGGGTGATTTTATGTCAAGATCCTTCACTAGTTATATCTACAAAGACCCTATTTCCAGAGAAAGCCACATTCTGGGTTTCCGGGTAGAGGTGAATTTGGGGGGTACACTGTGTAAACCATTGCAGCTTCCCTTCGGTAAAGTGTGGTGTCACACACACACGCACGACATGCAAACGCAGCCCCCCAAGGGTGCCACGGGCTCTGAGAAAGCAGAGTTCATGCCTCTGTCACTTCTTCTGGATCTGCCCCGACATGGTGCCAGGTACAAATTCAACGCCTACTGACTGACCCAGAACAGACTAGAAAAAAAAATTCTAAAAATCAATTGACCTGTCATTTTATCACGGTCTCTACCCCGTGTATGTTGCTATGCCCACCTCTGGCGTCCTGTATTCACCATGGCAGCTGACAGCAAGTTTCTGGGCCACGCACAGCACCCGGCACCACCACAGGGATGTGCGTTTGCGACTCAGCCCCCACTTTCTGGACAGCAGGCTGCCAACCTCCACCCCCATCCCGGACTCAACCTGGTGCGACTCTGCAGACCTAACCGGGCCTCCTACCGTTCCCTGCCCCGTGAGCCGACTGAGCTCCAGATCCACACCGAGATGCGCTTCCCGCTCCCTGTCCTTCGCCCGGGGAGACAGGTGAGCGCTGTTCCAGTCCACCCTTGTTCACCAAACGCCCTCCGGTGGGGGAACAAAGCAGACCCCAGCCCTCGGGTCGGGTTCTCAGTGACACAGAAAACGTGTGGATTTGGTTCGAGGTTGAGCAAATTGGGTCACAGTTTAAGTCCCCGCTCCAGACACAAAGGATGTCCCTGGGAACGCCACTTCCAGGCAAGACCTGACAGCTGAAAGGGCCGAGTGTCCAGACAGAGGCCGCCTGCTCAGCAGACACCCAGGGACTTCCCTGAGGCTCAAACTCGGACCTCTGGGGCTTAAGGGATGGCACTTGGCAGCACGTGTGCCCCAGCTCCCCTGGGGCTAGCCTCGAGGCCACTCCACCTTCCAGGGACGAGCAGAATGCCATTGCCCCAGGGGCCAGGCAGCAGAGCCTGCCCTCAGCCCAAGGGACTGGAACAGAAGTGGGGACACTGCACGTCTGCCACAGGGGGCCCCCGCGGAGGACCCAAAGAACTAGGTCAATGTCGGCTGAGTGCCAGACAACACAGGGGAGGTGCAGGGGGAACCGGCCGGAGGCATTCAGGTTCAAACCGTTTTCAGCCTGGTGCTCTCCTGGGCGGATGGCGGGAGAGCACACGAAGGAATACTCCATGGCTGCCTTTGGCCGTCGTCATGGATTCAGAGCAGTCTCTGGGGACAGAGCAGCTCTTTGCCTCAGCAGCCAGGAAGGGAGGCAGAGCCAAGGGCAGGGCCACAGGAGTGCTCGACCCCTCAGTGACTGCAGGGGAGTGAACGGCAGGGGTGCTGGGGACACCTGGCCGGCCAGCAGTGAATCATCAATGAGAAATGTTGAAAGAGAGAGACATATTTCCACTCCGCTCTCCCTCCCACGCTGACCCACACGTCCAATGGGTCCTCGGATGCAGAGAACTAGTCAGCTGGGCTGACTGGCTCGTCCTAAAAGCTGGCAACCCAAGGGCTGGGACCAAAAGGCACGTCCCTGGGGGACTGCCCCAATTCTGCAATGTAGAGAGAGACCCACCTCTGGCCACCGCAGAGGACGCTGAGCAGCACCACCAAGGGAGGTAAAAGTAAACCCCGGAGAGAAGTTCTACCTAAATACCTCTATTTCTCAGAATTAGTTTTCCTCTCTTTACCCTTTAAATAATCAGCCAAAGGGCAATCTTATCAAAGGCAACTCGGGTGTTCCCTGACTTCAGCTCGAAGTCATTTTTACTTCGGCTTGACTAGGCGGGGAGCAAAGGCTGCCAGAGACACGATCCAGAAATACTTCTCCCCGTGCGGGGGCCCCGGCAGCTAGCACATGCGACCCCAGTTGGGCGTGCTTCGTGCTAAGCTATGCTCTCTACGTGCTGGATTCAATTACAGGTTCTCGTATACTTACATCTTCATTAGTTCTACACTGCTGAGTAGATGGAATGTGCTGTCAGCTTAAAAAAAAAAAATGTTATTTTTTTTTCCCATTTACCGTCCAGTCCTATTAAAAAAAAAAAAGAAAGAAAGAAAGAAAGAAAAAGAAAGAGTTGTTGAAAGAAAGAAAGAAAGAAAGAAGAAAGAAGAAAGAAAGAAAGAAAGAAAGAAAGAAAAAGAGAAAGAAAAGAAAGAAAGAAAGAAAGGAAGGGCGGGGGGAAATGTCTTGGCTCAAGCATAGATTGATAGATTCCATGGTCATGGAATCAATTCACGAGTCCCCAGCTCTGGTTATATAAAAGTAATTACTCCAACCGATTGGGTCCACGTCCAATATCGGGTCCGTAGCCAATATGCAGATGTTAAATTGGGAGGAAAAAAATATAAATGAAGAAAGAACTATCGGAGAACATTTGAACGATACATACATGTATGGATACCCCTAAAACTACCTTCAGCTGTGAGGAAGATCTTGAAAGAATCAAGTGAAGCAGAGCCAGCAGCGGGCAGAGCCCTGAAGACCCCAGCATCCCGAGACAGGGGAGTGGGCAGTCTGGACATGCGAGATCGCGAGGAGCAGAGTCCATGGCCGCGACAGGGACCCACTCCACAGCTAGCGACCTCCAGCGTGCCAGGGCCCCTCACTGCTCAGTGGCAGAGCCCTCCCCAAAGCCCCAGTGAAGCCTTTGTCTGGCTCCCCGTCCATGGGGTTTCATATCCTATGTATGGATAGGGACCCCAGTTCCCACTCTGTCCCCCAAGTGGGTTCCGCAGGGCTGAAAGGAATCGGCACGAGAGGACACAGCGTGGGGTCAGCTGGGACATCCCCATACAGCTCCAGAAATCACCAGGGGAGGAAAGGCATCCAGGGAGAGACCTGCAGACGCGAAGGGACCTTCATGGGCAAACAGGAGGACAGTCACAGCTGGGAACTCAGGAAGGGAGCACAAGGCAGGCCTTTCCAGCGATGCAGGGACGCGGGACTGATTCCACGGATCTAAACCTGAGACGTGACATGCATCGCTGTTATATTTCACGCTTGGCTGGGGCCCAAGAGCTTTCAGAGCTTGCTTTCTGTCACCTACAGAATCGCCTTTCTATCCTGGCTTTGTGTCATCTGCAGATGTGATGGGCCTACCTTACATATCTTACTTGAGGCTGCGAATGAATGTTGGATAAAGAAGGCCCTCGCTGACCCAGGGACCTCCACGCAGATGGCCCCGACCCATCACCAAGAAGGGCTGTTCATCCGGGGGCGCACTCACCTGCTGGCTCTACCTTGCATCACACAGCTCCCCACCTTACCTCTAAGGGTAACATCCAATCTGAGGGGCAGAAAGGAAGTCACAACTAGGCACTCGGGCTGCTTGTGGTGTCTCCTCTTTGTCTGGGTTCATAAAGCATCAGAAATCATGGTGTGCTAAGGTGACCCGGGGGACAAACGGAGCGTGTGTGTGTTCTATGGACCCTGGCCCAGGCCACTACTGCAAACTCCACACCCCAAGTGGAGAAAGGCCTGGCTTCTCCTCTGTGTCATCTCTGGCCAGCCTCTGTGGATTCTCGGCCTGGCAGGGCAAGCCCATTTTTAAAATTCTGGCAACGGGCTGGGGTCTGTCACATGCTGCCTTTGATTGTGGGGTCTTGATGTAAGCTCCAACTACATCATTTTCATTGGGCTCAGTCCGTGCCCTTGGATTTAGTTCATCAAAGTTAGTCTTCCAGAAAGAGTCGGGGCTTGAGCATCCTCAGGGGGCATGTCCCTGATACATGATCCATAAGGGGTGGCAGATGAAGCAGAAACACTCCCCTTCCTCCTCCAAGGCGTTCTGCCCAAGAACAGGAAACATTTTTAAATATGAGGATGAAAAAAAAATTAAATGTTTGAAATAAATAACTGGCAGTCTAGTTAACTCACAATCAGAGTGTATTTAGTCACTTGAGAAAAGACACCCTTGCTTTGGGGTGCTCTGGCGGGGTGAAAGCTTTTAAATTCACAACAGCTGGACTCGGCAGACCCCATCGGTGTTCCCGAGGCCCAGCCTGAGGCGGACCTGGGGGGTGACAGCCACACTTCTCTCCAGGGTGGCACAGGGCTTTCTGTTCTCCCCGTGGGGTGGTGGAGCTGCCTGCTACGTGTTCCCATGTTACAAACCCACAGCAGTTATGACTAGAAGGGGTCTTGCTGCCAATTTGAGAATGTATATACCGGCAGGACTAGAGAATGAATTTCAGCTCCTCGTCCAGCTGGCTGAGGGACAGCTGCTCATTTGGAATGTAAATGGGAGGTGCGGGCTGAGAAATCAGAGGAGGAATATCTGCCATCGGTCTTTCTGGGGAGGGTAAAAGAACAGTCCAAAGGCGTAACCTCTCAGAGTTCTGGCCTCAGTTTCCTTCTCTGGAAAATGCTAGAGGCCTTGGGCAGTTGTGAGGGTTTACTAGGGAGCAAGGGAGGAGAGAAAAAGGGGAGGAAAAAAGAAAGGAAGGGAGAGAAAGAAACGGAAGATGAGGCCTCTTAACCCGCAATCCGTATCACCCAAGGCCAAACCGACCCAGGGGAAAAGCAGAGTTAGGTTCGTTCCTTCGAGCGATGTTTACTGTGATGGATACTGTTCCAAGTGCCCAGGTTACATCAGCGCATAAAGCAGGTGAAAACCGGCCCTCATGGAGAGAAGCGAGTGACACGGGCCTGATCAAACTGTGCCTGAAGCCTTCCCATCCTTAGACATCTGAGTTACCTGAGCCAATAACTCCTCGTAGCATTTAAGCCGGTTAGGGTTGGCTTTTTTGTTACGTGCAAAGTAAAGTATCCTAACTGCTACCACCGTCCCCTAGATGTGGTGGCACCTGACCAAACCCCGGGTCTGGTCACACTTCCGTCGCATTCAGATCGAGGAGGAACACACAAAAGACAAAATGTTCACATCTCTGTCTGAAAAGCAGGCCACCTCTGGGTGGCACACAGCTCTTATAAATAGCCAGGAAGCAGATTCAGGCTGGAAAAGGAATTTTAACAATTTCAAAAAAATAAAAAATAAAAAATAAAGATAAAAGGAAACGAAGAAAGGGAAGAATTCCACAGGAAATTGAAGGGGAATCTGGGAGATACACTGCAGAAAGCGTCACTGGACCATGGCCAGAACAACTGGCCAGCAGAAGCCTCCCCTCATTAATAGCGCCAGGGCAGCCCGAATGATCGAGAATATGAGGACCTTCCCAGACTCTCTCTGGGAGATGCTGAATGGATGGTGTTTCTGGGTACGGCTTATACGCGTCGGAGAAGCATTTTTCTTCTTTTTGTGTCCTGAAGCTCACTTGGGAAAGAGAATGCTTTGAATTTGAAGGACCTCCAAACACTTTTTTTTTTTTTAACTAAAGCAGTGTCTGTGTTCTCTAGTTTGTGGGGTTCATGAAATAAACCCCAGCTGTTTTCATATCTCACAAAATAAGCCCCCCACATCTGAGGAGCAGGGCTCCCGATGATGATAGAAATGTTCTCAGCTCTGTGAAAGCAACACACAGGCTCCTGCCCCGCCAGGAAGCAATCCCGCAGCTAACCATCGCCTTTTCGTAAACCCTTTCAACTTTACGAGTTGCCATGGACATTCCGCTTTTTCTGTCTCACCAGCATGGACTCCTCCATGTTCTGTGAACAGCACCCCACTTTCCTGGGGGAGCTAACCTTCCTCCGCTTCCAGGCCTGGTGCTTCAGCCAGGTGTGACCCCATGCCTTCGCAGCAGGGAGGGACGCGAGACCCAGACCCAGCCAATCAGAGCGCCACACTCTCCCGGCCACATGGTGATAGGTTTACGGACGGTCACGTGGTCCGAACCAAGCCAATGGGAATCAGTCCAACAACTTGAGTCGAAATTATTAAGAAAGACACTGTCCCTTTGCAGTGAAGCTGCTTAGCTGATAGGATGCAAGTCTGTTTTTACCACGGTGCTAATGAGAGGCGGAGAAATAGAGTGTCAATGACACATTGGGACCTCTAGATCAAGCTACACCCCAGGGCAGACTCTATCTATGGATTCTTGAAGATATTCGAGCCAAAATCTTTCCCCTCTCTGCTGGATCCGGTTTAGGTTATGTTTCTATCCTTATGTTTCTATCTTGGCTCATTCGTAAGTAAAAGCTGCCTGGGTACTCCATACCTAGCTCACCCCTGCACATGGCACACTCAGATCACAGTGGCTTAGAACTAGCTCCAGCCCCACCAACCAGCCCTTGGCGACTTCCAAATGTGGCTTCTCTTTACAAGGACCCCATTCACAGTCGGCCCTCCCCATTCCCTCCACTCGTGGCAAACTCAAAGCAGTGTGTGCAGACCCCACTCGCCGCCCCTCATCCCATGGACCTTTAAACCGGATGCGACTGCTGTGGCCCGAGATCTTTTCTTAGAGAAACTCAAACTCCAATTGCTCCACACAGTGTTCCAGTGGTGGCCGACGGCGCGCTAGCCCAAGTCCCAGTCAACGTGAATCTACCTTGGGCTTTGGACTCATGTTCCACGTGGCTCCAGAGGAGTCTGGAGGCTCACAGGAAAAGATGGGCTGCGGCCCCACGGAAGGCAAACCAACAGGACAGGACTTTGGCCATGGGTGTCTCTGAATTCTTTCCAGAGAGCTGGCTGAAACCCCACTAAGCCTCGAGTCCTGCTGTCAGCACTGAGTGCTTTCTACAAAATCTCCTGAGCGCATCTCGCGGTTCTCTTCGGGAAGGGCCGTTGAAGACCCCATTAGCCAGCTACACGTGGCCCTCGAGTGGGCTTCGCGTGTACACCGACCACCAGCCAGAGCCTTCCAGAGAGAGCTGTGAGCCAGGGTTCTGCCGGAGCTCAAAGGGCATGCACAGCCTCCTGCTCTGAGAAGGCTTGTGGTGGGCTGAGTAGCGGCCCCCAAACATGTCACCGTCCCAATTCCTAGAACCTGTGAATGTGACCTTACGTGGGAAAAAGAGGCTCTGCAGGTGTGAAGCAGTTGCGGATCCTGAGATGGGACACCACCTGCATTGTCCAGGTGGGCTCTGTGTAATCACAGTGTCCTTATAACAGGGGTGGGGGGGAGGGGGGAGTCAGCGGAGAAGGCCACTCGATGACAGAAGCAAAGGTTGTAACTGGAGGGGACGTGACATCTCCCGCTGACCCCTCCCTGACAGAAGCACTGTAAAGAGAGAGTCCGGCCCACACCTCACGGAAGAGGCACAGCAAAGATGGGCTGACCGAATGAATGAAGGAAAACCATGTGTATTAGTTTCCTGTGGCCACTGTAACGAATTACCACAAACGTAGTGGCTTAAAAAATCAGAGCTGTATTCTCTTAACAGTTTCAGAGGCCAAGGATCCGAAAACAGTATCACCAACTAAAGTCAAGATGTCAGCAGGACTGGATCCCTTCTGAGCATCAAACACAGAAACTAGAAAACGTGCTTATTACGGAAATCGATGACAATTACCAAAACTTCGATCAAAACCCACCGAGAAGTAATCTGTTCTCGACAGGGAGCTCTCTCTGGGAGAAGCCAAGCTAATCTCTTCGTGCCTTTTCTGTCTTTTGTGCTCATGCTGTAGTGACAGGAATTCGAGTGCTCCCCATTCAAGGGAATGTGCTCACGTGTCCCTTCCCTCTGCGGGACCCCCGGCTGAGACTTAGCAAACTCTCACGGTGCATTCGTGCGTGGGAGCCAGGTAGGAGAATGGCTTCTCCTGGACGTGACCCAGGTGGCTGTAGCCAGTCCTTGTTGGCTTTCATCCAATCTAGAAAGCAGCCAAGTGTCCAGGGCTCCTCTCCATGCCTACGGTCTTGCCTTATGACCAACAGAACAGAATGTTCCCTGTCCCCACAGAGCAAACAAGGCCAGAAAAAAAAAATGGTAGCCCCAGGGCGAGGCTGTTAACATGCCAACAGGCTATGCCCTCTGTCAGGAGATTCTCATGGGCAAAAACTCCAACGCTAAACTTGAAGATACAACTTCTCTTTCTCCCTAAATTAACATCAACACAGGAAGAAAGACCCTGCCTCGAAGCTCTACCACCATCGGCGGCATATGGGCTGTTTGCTGATTACTTACAGATGTAGAATCTGCATTCGATATCGCATTTCGTCCTTTCAAAGAGCTTCAAGTTACGTGTTTTTTGTATTCCCATTATAGAGACGAGGAAACTGAGGTTCAGAGAGATGAACTAATTTGGCAAAGTTCATGTACTCAATTCAGTCCTTACATTCTTTCCAACTGCTGTTCATCCAGACAGTTGCTACAGCCATGGATGGTGGGATCTTTCTTCCACAATGCTAACACGGGTTTTGTTCGCTTGGGTTTGTTTTATTCCTGCTATTTCTCATTACCCCATGATAATTCCCTATTCCTGCAGCAGCCAGGACATTCTCTATCTCAAGAGATGACCCTGCACAAGATTATTTTCCTGCTTTGAGTTTCAAAAGCATAACAGTCCCTTGCAGAACAGTAAAGGGCCTATTTGCAAAGATGACACAGCAGCTCAGGAGAAGCCATGATTAGGGATGATAAAGCTTCTCTCCTATCTCGATTCTACCTCATATCCAAGTCAAGGTTCCCCAGACTTGGGGAGGGGAAGAGGCATGGAGGTAAAACAAGGGACGAGAGGGCGACCCCGTCTCCTGCCCATGGACTTGACCCAAAGAGGGTGGAGAGGATGACAGAGGCCTCACGCCGTTTTCCCCAAACTTCAGTCATTTATGTGTCGTCACCGTGAATTTCTGCTGTGACTTTTCACCGATAGCAAAAAGTTACTTAACAGTTTTTCTTAAAATCGACTTGAAAAGTGGAGCGCAGAGGATCTGCACGCAGGGAAAATATTCTGTATGATACTATAATGATGAACACATGTCTTTAGACATTGGTCCAAACCCATCATGGAATGTATGGCACCAAGAGTGAACCCCGAGGCAAACCATGCACTCTGGGTGATGACGACGTGTCCATGGAGATTCATCGACTGCAACATGTGTCCCACGCTGGCGGGATGCTGATAATGGAGGGGGCTGTGAGTGTGCGGGGGGCGGAGGCTATGGGAAATCTCTGTACCTCCCTCTCAATTTTGCGGTGAACTGAAAAATACTCTAAAAACAAGTAATTTTTAATAAAAAAAGAAAAAAAAACATAACTCTAAAACTTTGCTTTCTTTTAAGCAATAATAAATTCATAGACTTCGTGTGTTATATTTTTCTAGTACCCATGAAAATAAATGCATAACGATTAACCTTTTCTAAAAACTGCTTATCGATCATCTAAATGCTTCCCCCACTTGGGGAAATGCTGTGCCAATGTTAACAGATAACATGATTACACTTTCAGATCCTAGCCCTGGGGACGGGGTGCATAATCAGAAGGGAGCATCCTTTGGGGCACCCTGGGCAACCACAGAAGAAACTAAGGACCAGGTGGGGGTCTGTGCTGAAATTGACAAGAAAACAAAAGCTGATAACCCAGGACGGCCACAGCACCCCCCTAGGCATCGTGCTCCGTATGAACACTGGTTCGGGACAAGCTGGGAAATACACGCCTTCCCAATAGTCCTAGGTACACAGGTGAGCTTACGGTCACAGAACACCCTGACCTTTGAATCTCCTAGATAGCAAATGACCGGAGTCGTGGCTCCCTTCTGGCAAATAATAAGGAGGATGTGCCCTCGCTGAGCTATTTGGTTTTGCTCTGTCTACAAACCCACATGCCCACAGAGGCCGGGCAGATAGTGAGCGAAGTGGGTCTGGTTTCAGAAAAGCCACAATGCAAGCAGGATGAGAAATGGCCACTGACGCTCAGACTCAGGAATGAAAAGGGTTTCCTTAGTGGGGGATGGGAGCAGGAGACAGCTTCACCCCAGCCGATCGCTTCGTGTCCACAGGGGGACCCACTTTGGCCAGAAGTTCAGAATTTTTATGGTAAGCTGGAAAGCATTATGATTAAGTGCCTACTCTTCATGTTTAAGTGTTGTCAATCCAAATTAAATGAACAAAACTCACGAGTAAACACCACGTGGACCAAACTGGGCCCCGAGGTGTCTGTGGTTGGACCACCAAGGCAGGGACCAGAGCTTACGTTTCTCTCCAGAGGTAAAACGTTACACATCTGACCCCACAGTCCCAAGAGCACCTGTAAGGAGGGCCTGGTTATCTTTCCACCATGCTTCAGTCTCTCTGTCACGTGAACAGCAAATCGTGTCATCTGAAAACCCCCAGATGCTTTAACATTGTGGCCAAATCGAACGCCCAGAACACCACTCTGATGCGCATTCAGTGCTATGCATAGTCACTATTTCCCAGGCCGGGAATACGGCTCAGATGAAAGTTCTGTGGGGCCACAGGAAGACCTCAGGACATGAAGCCACGCAGGCCTGGATGCAGACCTGGCTCTCTGAGCCACAGTATCCCCATCTGAGAAATGGGTATAACAATTATCACAGTTACCCCACTGAGCTGCAGTGAGGTCTCAAGGAAATAACGGGAAGCAAGCTCTTCAGAAACTAAGCACCTCCAAACTGTTGGCATGGCAGCTGACATCCACGATTATTTAACTACCACATGGTAACAGAGCCGGCATATCTGGGTCTGGCTGGACAAGGCCAGGCTGCAGCAGAAGGGCCCAGGAAGTGGCTCTGGGCCTCCTGGACCAAGGGTTGGAAGAGAGGGACCTGGGGAAGGGTCCGCATCCACTGCTAGGATGTTGAGATCATACGGGATGGAAATCATGGTAGACATGATTCTTCTCTTCACTGAAAAATAAGGAAGCCTACGCCTCGGGCTTCCGAATGGGGAATACAGAAGAGTCACGTGCCCATTGTAACTTACTTACTTCGTTCATTGTAAAGTAAGAAGTGTGGCAATACAGGACGAAAATACACGTGACATTTAAAGAAACCGATGCCTACAAAGAATACATCTAGGATGTGTGTGTGCATTTTATCGTATGTTCAAAAAATTGTAAGCAAATAGCAATCTCTAGTTCACAGTATATGTGCTGAAACATACTGGGGGTGTGTCCTGATGTTTGCAACTTACTGTGAAATGCACCCCACAGATTATAGATGGATGGATATAGACGGGAATCGCTAGATGGAGATACATGATAACTCCAAGTAGCACATCGATGCTTGCAGAATCTAAGTGGTGGGTATGCGAGTGTGCCCTATAAAGTGCATTCTCCTTTTCTGTACTGTTTGAAAAAATTTTATTAGAAGATGTGAGAAAAATAGATGCCTGCAAAGTAATTTTAACGACAAGAAAAAACAGTTACGTTACAATGGTAAGCAGAAAAGCAAACTCTACGATCTCAATTAGATAAAGCCTCCCCCACCAACATCATGGGATTTCAGGCATTTTAGAAAAGATTGCCTTTCGAAAAAAAATAATAATAATTTCTGCTGAAATATTATCATGAGAGATTTGTTCATCTGCTTCCAACCTTCCAGAATCCTCTTTTATGTGTAGCGTGTCCTTAAAGAAAATACCACTCCGATTATTATCGATAGATATCTGAGATGGGGAAAAACCGGCAAGTCGTTGAGAGGAAGACAGATTTGGGGAGTAACAAGAGGTGAGAGGGGACCACTGAGGAGATGGGGAGAAAACGGGGTCAGGTGAGGACGAACCCCTCTCCTGAACACGGTCACCTACGAGCCATTTCAGAACATCTTACATATCACGCCATACAAACAGGGAAACCGAGGCACAAAGCTGTGAGGAGACCTGCCTCAGGTCACAGAACACTCCGCAAACATTAAAAGTAGGCAGCGCATCTTCACCATCTCCACCACGGGGGCCATTTTGCTCAGTGCACCTGCCCTACAGGAAGTAGGAAGCCGGGAGCAGGTGTGCTCAGGCGAGGCGGGGAGAATAGCAGAGGCCCTGCCCTTGCCACCTTCCTCAAGGCTGTTCATATCATCCCGTCACTCCCAAGTGGGCAGACATCTCTCTGACTCTCTAACCCTGATCTCCAGAAAAGGCATTCTGGTCCAGGTGTGCGGAGAAGAAAGACCAAAGCTACATGTATTCCATCCGGGTCTCTCCACCACCTGACCCACCATCCCCTTCACCGGTCACCTTCCTGATGCAGATACCTGCAGGGGGCGGTGGGTGGTGGGAGGGCAGAAGAGGGACGACTGTTCTCCAACAGGTCCAACCGCTCAATGAGATGACCAGGGTCCTCCACCTGACCCGCCGAAGATGCTCTAATAACGAGTCAGCTTAGAAGCCATGGTTCCCGAAAATGCTAGTCGAACAGCCTGTAAACGTGGCTCGTCACTCGAGCATGGCGTTACTCAGAATGTCTTTGCCCATTAAACGGCCCTTTGTTCTTTCTTTCTTTACAAAATCTGGCTATTCTTCCAAAAATGCTTTACCTGGAAAGTTTTTAAATGTCTTGACCATATTCCTGTGCAGTTCTTTGAAACAAGGGGGACTTCAGCCGCCGCCTCGCTCACAGAGCTTGCCCCGCCCTGCAGGGAGCTGAGGGCGCAGACAGATCAGACGGCCACAAGTCAGGAAGCTAGAATTGGACTAACGCCGTCCTGAGGCCAGGGACACAAAGCAAGCATGTCACTCACCTCTCGGCCAGTGGAAGTGGCTTCCCAAGACTGGGTCCAATCCCAGAAAACAAACGCGGGGGCGGAAGAGACACGGTCAACTGCATCTTAGGACAACTGAGAGCCCATGAGATGAAAGTTAAGAATCATTCCACTGACGGACATTGATTGAGCATCTTCTATGCTGGGGTTGCAACCGGAGAGCAGCAGAGGTGTGTATAACGAGAGCCACGCCGGGCGTACAGACCATGACCACGTGGGGCCAGGAGCCCACCGTGGGGGCCACAGAGCTCAGGCAGGCAGCAGGAAGGTCAGCTCCGGCTGCGATTAATAACCAGCACAAACCCCTTCTGCAACCCCGTTCACAAGCGTCCTTTCCTGGTTTGAAACCTCACAGTGGCTACATGACAACTGCTCAGAAAAGGAGAATCCAGGGTGTGATTGATACCACTCAGGGTCTGAGGGAGAACGGCAAATGCCGAGTCCCTGGGGCCCCCCGTTTTGCTCACTTGAGGCTCTCGCCCCTGAGAAACTTCTATCCTAACCACTCCAGGACGCTCACATCCACACCCTTAACTCGGCAACCCCCACTTCTGGTTCTTCCCAAGAATCCTGCCAATTTGCCAGCTGCATGGACATCTCGTGGGACCCTATAGGAAGAGATGTCCCCAAATACATATCTCGATTATGAAACTATGTCACACTGGCCCACTCCTCACCCCAGAGCAGGAAGGAGGCCAGCTTCCTGTATAGGTGGCTCTACTCGGCCCTGCCTCTCTACCACCCAAGACACAAGCCGTGATTCTTGATAGTCTGGGGAGGGTGCATTTGGACTTCTTGGAACACAGCAGGCTCTCTGGCTTCTTGAACTTAATGAGGAGTGCGATGCTTTGCTTTGATCTCTGTCTCAAATAACAGATGATCAAAATACCCTGGATTTGTGTTACGTACGTAGCTCTATTTTTAGACAAAATCACACACAGCGACTTCACCAGTGTTGGCACCTCTCAGGTGTATCTGTCCCGTGGCTGCCCGCGCCCAGCCCCCAAGTCCGTGACTTGGCTCATTGATCCCCCGAAGCAGGTCATTAAAGGCTTACTGGGCTATATCTTTAATAATATTTTTTAAATGTTTAAGAACCACCATAAAAATCCACCGGATGGCATTTTTTTTTCCACTTTGGCAAAACTAGAGACATAGTCTATGTTATTACAAACTCAACCACAAGAGACGAAAGTCGGCCAGTCACAAATTAGAAAGTCACATTCCGAGAGCACTGGAGAGGCATATTAGCCGAGCAGAGATGTGTCCAGTCACATCTTTTTCCACAGACGCTGCTCCCCCAGGCCACTGTTGAGCAACCTGTCCTTTTTCCAAGCAGCTTCTGCGTGCTGGAGTCTGACCTGAAGTGTTTCTCTGTTTTCTCAGACCTACAGACAGACAGGCCTTGGCCTTGACATAATTTGAGAAGCCCCTTGACCCCATCCCTGACCCCGCTCTGCCAATTTAGAGAGTCACTGGAGGGAATATTAACTCTGACAGGCCCCATATAAATATAACACACACCAGAGACGGATAATGCTTTAAACCATACAGCCATTCACACTTAAGTATGAAGTAGTCTGCTGATAGCTACCATTTATTAAGCAATCACTCTGGACTAGACATTGAAGCGGGCATTTCAGATAGTCACTTAATCAGACTTTGAAGGAATTAACCTGTAAAACTGGGATGAGGGAGGGTTTGGACGTGTCTGATTAGCAGGAGGTTAGGAGGGGAATGGTAGGTATACGGACGAGATCGACACCACAGAGAGATGGAAGGCCGAGGGAGAATTAACCATGCGCAATGGGGAACTAAACATAGGCTTCGCAGAGGTGGCACGCCAGGGGAATTTTGAAGGATGAGGAGCAGTGAGTTGAACAGGTACCCACGGTGAAGAAGGGAATACTTGGTAGAGAAGAGACACGTGAGGAAGAGGACAGGTAGGTAAAATGACATCGTGTATCTATCGGTCTGAGTTCCGGCAGGAACACTCACGTGAAGAGAATTCAGGAAGGCTCTGGTAAACAGACGGCTGACAAACGTGTGCGCACGATGCAAGGGAACCACAGGGACGGCTGCAGGACTCTGGGGCCTGGACCCAAACGCAGGAAGGCAGGTAGCAGTTACCTGAACACGGGAAGAAAATCGCGTACAGAGGGCCACCTCGAGAGCGTCTGAGACGGCAGAGGCACTGAGCCGGCCTGAGATGACGCCACCAGGAGGCAGCCAGGGAACTCGCACCCCCACCTTTCTCCCCTAACCCCCCGCAAAGCACCTGCGGGGGTCCCCTAGGCCGGAAGGCAGGACAGGGGACCCCAAGTGCTGCGCCCTTCGTTGTCTGAGGCTTGAGGCTCAGAGCTGGGCAGAACAGAGCAGAGGGTGGATCTGGGGTTGGGGCGACTGGAAAATACCCAACAGAGTGCACGAGATGTGGCTGGAACGTGGAGTGTGGTGGGTGGCAGGGACAGAAGCCACAGAACACAGATGTGACAGCAAAGGAGCCTGTTGGTCAGGCTAAGAGTGAGCAGGAACCATGGACCTGACCTGGTCAGAGAGACACTGGCCACTGCTGGCCTTTGCTGAGGGCCCTGGGATCAGGTGTCCATTAGAAGGCCTGGCAGCCAGTACCTCGTGAGCTGGGCCAGCACCCTCCCGAGCTGACCCAGCGGCGTGCTCTGCTGGTGCTCCCGACACAGAGGATAAGAGCCCGGGGAAGCTCTGCGGAACGCGGCCTAGCACGTTGCGAGCCAGTTCACACCAGTCTCTCTCCTACGTTCCTGTTCCAGTCCACCTTTCCCCGTCACGTGGAAAGAGAACTCTGTGATGGGGAGCTCTGCGAGAGCAGGTTTCCAGAAAGACAAAAAAAAAAAAACAGTCTGTGTGTTTCCCCTCGGGGGACAGTTCCAGGCGGCCAGCCAGGGAGCCACGTCGGGCCTGCTCTGTGAGGCTCAGAGCAAAGCCAGCGCCAGCCCCCTCTCGTCTGGGGAACATTAAAAGCAATCTCTGAAGTGATTCATTAAACGTCTTCCAGTGGCAGAAGATCATCACCCAGATGTGAAAATAAACACGGAGGGAAATTCCAGCATCAGAACGGTTTCAAGTCTTTAAACTAACACACGGCTAGCCCGGGGAAGGCGAGAGCCTTCTGCTTTTCCAAACCCCCAGAATCCAAGTCGGACTCTCTCCATCCAGCAGGCCAGGCGAGTGCCCACAATGACAGACTCTGAAAAGTGTGAAAACACTCACGTGCCTGTCTGGGGCCCTTCCTTCCACTTGAACGACTCAGTGGCTCACTGGGCAAGGCCCATCACCCAAACTTACCAAGCTTCTGGTGGCACAGCCTTCAGCTCAGCCTTCTTAAAGCATCAGAACTTAAAACAGAAGCAATCGTTCCATTCTGCTCTGAAAAAACTCAGCACAGAGGACAGACAGAGCATGAATGTGAGAGCGTGTAGACACCGGTACAAACGCAGGAAAGATGAGAGAAAATGTGGGTACGTCTGGGCGCAGCACACACATTATTGCACATTATCATGTCCAGTGTCTGGCAGAGCGAATGGCGCATGGTAGGCATTTGACAAACACATGAGGATGGGTGGAAGGGAGGGGAGGGAGGGAGGGAGGGAGGAATGAAGGAAGGAAGGAAGGAAGGAAGGAAGGAAGGAAGGAAGGAAGGAAGGAAGGAAGGAAAAAAGGAAGGAAGGAAGGAAGGAAGGAAGGAAGGAAGACTCTCTACCCGGGAGATCGCTGTCCAGGAATCCAACAGGCACAAAAGTACCTGCTTTACTTGGAGGAACAGGTGGACCCACAGCTGACCCCCTAGTTTCCACCCATTAACTGGTAAAAACTAGGCAAAGGTAAGGTCCTTCGAGCCAAATTCAAATCCTTCCCATCAGAAAAATATTCAACTGCTCCTCCATACTTGGATTTCTTCTTATTATTATAGCAAAGTATACATAAAATTTACCATCTTAACCATTTTTACGTGTACAGTTCAGTGGCATTCGGCACAAGATTGTGCAACCATCACCACCATCCATCTCCAAAACTCCTTCATCTTCCAAAACCGAAACATTCTCCATCAAACAACTCCCCGCCCCCTCCCCCACAGCCCCTGGCAACCACCATTCTACTTCCTGTCTCTATGAATCTGGCTACTCTAAGTGCTTCATATAAGCGAAATCACACAGTCATTATCCTTTTGTGTCTGGCTTATTTTGCCTAGCATAAGGTCTTCAAGGTCTATCCATGTGGTGCATGTGTCAGAATTTCCTTCCTTGTGAAGACTGAATAATATTCCACTAAATAGATCTACTACATTTTGTCCATCTTGTAATATCTTGATGGACACTTGGGTTGCTTCCAGCTTCTGGCTATTTTGAATGATGCTGCTATGAACATGGGTGTACGACTATATATCTTGCTTTCAATTCTTTTGGGTATATATCTCTTTGGAGCAATAAAATTTCCCCTGAAAGGTGGGGGATGGATGGGAGACGACCCAGCATTCTCTGGGGCTGAGCACATCATCCAGCTCTCTAGTGAGTGCAGGACACGTCTATGATGACCTTTCTAATACTTAGATCGGACTCGTAACGTTGTGCACACAACGTTATGAACCTGTGGGGGCATTCTTGGTGAAGGTCAGTGTGAAGGGCAGGGACTGGGGAGCCTGAGAGACCCGGGTTCACATCTCAGGAGGAGTGTGTGGGCTTCCAACAAGATCCTCAGTCTTCTCTCCTGCAAAATGGAGATAATAAAATGCTCTCCACAAAGCTGAAGGGAGGACTACTGAGGAGGTTCTACAAGGTGCTGGTGTGTTGTCAGCACTCGATAAACACTGTGTTTCCTCCGTTCCAAGATGCCCCCCAATTTTTTCTCCATTGCATGTTTCTATAATCACATTTCTAAACTCAGGGTGTGCGGTACCAGAGACCAGCTTCGTCATCGCCCGGGAATTAAGTGAACATACTGAAACTTCTCTGAAGAGATCACAGAACCTTCCCAAGAAGAAGCTGGTGTAGAAGACCCCAAGCTGAAAATGCCTAGTGCTCGGGGCTGGCACATTCACTGCCAAAGGTCCCCGTTCGCTTCAGATGAAAGCACGATTTCAAAAGAGTAAGTCCTTGGCCCAGTGCTGTGTGGCAACATTGTGACTAATGTGGCTGTGGAATAAATCCAACAGTGAAACATACGGTCGGAGGTGAAGATTCTGGAATCAGTAACCCTGGGTGTGACCTTAAGAAAGTCACTTCACCTCTCCAACCCTCAGCTTCCTCATCTATACAATGAATCAATGACAGTCCTACCTCCTGGGGTGGCTGTGCGAGTACGAGCTGGCACAGAGCCACACTGCTGAGCTGTGGAACCCAGATGAGGTCCCCTCTCTCAACCCTGAGGCATTTCTGCAGGAAGGAAGACTTCCTGAGAAGCCTGCACCACGCTCTGCCCCTTCTCCAGACTGTACCACCCTCACGGCTGTGATCATAGTTTAAAAGAATGAAAAAGTAGCTCAT